>NC_141873.1:88305401-88456916 GCF_056163025.1 Triticum urartu
TCAATAAGTAAGAGTGTCGAACCCAACAAGGAGCTAAAGGTAGAACAAATATTCTCTCAAGTTCTATCGACCACCGATACAACTCTACGCACGCTTGACGTTCGCTTTACCAGAAACAAGTATGAAACTAGAAGTACTTTGTAGGTGTTTTTGGGTAAGCTTGCAAGAAATTAAAGATCACGTAAATAAAAGCTAGGGGCTGTTTAGATAAAGACACAACTAAATTAGTTTTAGTAAAGAGCTTTTGTCAACAAGAAGGTTATTTGTCCCTAGGCAATCGATAAGTAGACCCGTAGTCATTATTGCAATTTTATTTGAGGGAGAGGCATAAGCTAACATACTTTATCTACTTGGATCATATGCACTTATGATTGGAACTCTAGCAAGCATCCGCAACTACTAAAGATTCATTAAGTTAAAACCCAACCATAGCATTAAAGCATCAAGTCCCCTTTATCCCATACGCAAACAACCTACTTACTCGGGTCTATGCTTCTGTCACTCACGCCACCCACCATAAGCAAATCATAAGCATAATGCAAACCCTACAGCGGGAATCCCTCACGCTTGCGCGACACGGAGAGCACCATAGGACAGCACCAATAATAAAACATACAACTCAAACCAATCACGATCATCAAATAGCCATTAGGACAAAACAGATCTACTCAAACATCATAGGATAGCCATACATCATTGGGAAATAATATATAGCATTAAGCACCATGTTTAAGTAGAGATTACAGCGGGTAAGAGAGAGGTTACACCGCTGCATAGAGGGGGGAAGAGTTGGTGATGATGGCGGTGAAGTTGTTGGTGAAGATGGCGGTGATGGTGATGGCCCCGGCAGCGCTCTGGCGCCACCGGAAGCAAGGGGGGAGGGGCCCCCTTATTCTTCTTCCTTGACATCCTCCCTAGATGGGAGAAGGGTTTCCCCTCTGGTCCTTGGCTTCCATGGTGTGGGAGGGGCGAGAGCCCCTCCGAGATTGGATCTATCTCTCTGTCTCTCTCTGTTTCTGCGTTCTCTTCTGGCTCTGTTTCACCGTTTCGTGTATATATGGAGATCCATAACTCCGATTGGCCTGAAACCTTCGCCGTGATTTTTTTTCCGAATATTAGCTTTCTTGCGGCAAAAGAAGAGCGTCAACCGCCTTACGATGGGCTCACGAGGTAGGGGGTGCACCCTAAGGGGGGCGCCCCCCTGCCTCATGACCACCTCGGGCACTGGTTCGCGTTGATTTTCCTTCCGAATTTTCCATATTTTCCAAAAATAAGCTCCGTCCGTTTTTATCCCGTTTGGACTCCGTTTGATATGGATATTCTGCGAAACCAAAAGCATGCAATAGACAGGAAATGGCACTGGGCACTGGATCAATATGTTAGACCCAAAAATAATATAAAAAGTTGCCAAAAAGTATATGAAAGTTGAATAATATTGGCATGGAACAATCAAAAATTATAGATACAACGGAGACGTATCATGAGGCATCTACCATCTTTAGGAATTTCTTTCTTTTTATTGATTATCAAACTTTTAGGCACAAGATCGAAAAATTCATTTGTAACAAATGGCTCCTTAATGATAGCAAAAAGATTGGGATGAACACTTATAGATTTGAGATCCGCATTTTCCTTACTAGATGATTCACCCTTATTTTTAGGAACGTACATAAGCTTGGCAACTTTAGTGGAAGGACTTGGAGTATTCTTTACAGAAGAAAAAGCGGTTCCCAAGTTGGTAATAATATTCTCAAGTTTATCGATCCTAACAGAATCGTGATTTATTTTCTCATTAACTATGGGTTCCTTTTTTTAATATCTTTCAAAGTAACTCCTACTTTAGATCCATATTCAGAGATTCGGCTATGGATCTTTTTATCCAAATTTTCAATTAACTCTACGGTCGCAACCTTATTTTCAATAATCTCAAGCCTTTGCATTACATGCTCCAAAGCTAATATAGTTCCATTAACCAAGAGAGGGGGTGAGCCAAATAAATCTAACATAGCATTATAAGAATCAAAAGTATGGCTACCCAAAAAGTTCCCTCCGGTAATAGTATCAAGAACATAACGGTGCCAAGGAGTAATGCCTACATAAAAATTGCGAAGGAGAATGGTAGTAGATTGCTTCCTAGTAGATCTATTTTGAGCATTGCAAATTATATACCAAGCATCTTTTAGATTTTCACCCTCCCTTTGCTTAAAATTTAGAATTTCATTCTCGGGAGACAACGAAGAAGATAAGGGACTAGCCATAACGACAAGCAAACAAACTAACACACAAGCAAACAAAAAGCAAGCGGGCAAAAAGATGCAAATAGAGAGGGAGGATAGAGAGAGAGGGTGAATAAAATGGCAAGGGTGAAGTGGGGGAGAGGAAAACAAGAGGCAAATGGCAAATAATGTAATGCGGGAGATAAGGGTATGTGATGGGTACTTGGTATGTTGACTTTTGCGTAGACCTCCCCGGCAACGGCGCCAGAAATCCTTCTTGCTACCTCTTGAGCACTGGGTTGGTTTTCCCCGAAGAGGAAGGGATGATGCAGCAAAGTAGCGTAAGTATTTCCCTCAGTTTTTGAGAACCAAGGTATCAATCCAGTAGGAGGCTACGCGCGAGTCCCTCGCACCTGCACAAAACAAATAAATCCTTGCAACCAACGCAAATAGGGGTTGTCAATCCCTATAGGGCCACTTACGAGAGTGAGATCTGATAGATATGATAAGATAATATTTTTGGTATTTTAAAGATAAAGATGCAAAGTAAATAACAATGGAAATAACTAAGTAGTAGTAGATTAATATGATGAAGATAGACCTGGGGGCCATAGGTTTCACTAGTGGCTTCTCTTGAGAGCATAAGTATTCTACGGTGGGTGAACAAATTACTGTTGAGCAATTGACAGAATTGAGCATAGTTATGAGAATATCTAGGTATGATCATATATATAGGCATCACGTCCAAGACAAGTAGACCGACTCCTGCCTGCATCTACTACTATTACTCCACACATCGACCGCTATCCAGCATGCATCTAGAGTATTAAGTTCATAAAAACAGAGTAACGCCTTAAGCAAGATGACATGATGTAGAGGGATAGACTCATGCAATATGAAGAAAACCCCATCTTGTTATCCTCGATGGCAACAATACAATACATGCCTTGTTACCCTTACTGTCACCGGGAAAGGACACCGCAAGATTGAACCCAAAGCTAAGCACTTCTCCCATTGCAAGAAAGATCAATCTAGTAGGCCAAACCAAACTGATAATTTGAAGAGACTTGCAAAGGTAACCAATCATACATAAAAGAATTCAGAGAAGATTCAAATATTATTCATAGATAGACTTGATCATAAACCCACAATTCATCGATCTCAACAAACATACCGCAAAAAGAAGATTACATCGAATAGATCTCCACGAGAGAGGGGGAGAACATTGTATTGAGATCCAAAAAGAGAGAAGAAGCCATCTAGCTACTAACTATGGACCCATAGGTCTGAGGTAAACTACTCACACTTCATCGGAGAGGCTATGGTGTTGATGTAGAAGCCCTCCGTGATCGATGCCTCCTCCGGCGGACCTCCAGAACAGGCCCCAAGATGGGATCTCGTGGATACAGAAAGTTGTGGCGGTAGAATTAGGGTTTTGGCTCCATATCTGATCGTTTGGGGGTACGTAGGTATATATAGGAGGAAGGAGTACGTCGGTGGAGCAACAGGGGGCCCACGAGGGTGGAGGGCGCTCCTGGTGGGGGTGGGCGCGCCCCCCTACCTCATGCCCTCCTGTTTTCTTTCTTGACGTAGGGTCCAAGTCTCCCGGATCATAATCTTCCTCAAAATCACGTTCCTGAAGGTTTCATTCCGTTTGGACTCCGTTTGATATTCCTTTTCATCAAAACCCTAAAACAGGCAAAAAAAATAGCAATTCTGGGCTGGGCCTCCGGTTAATAGGTTAGTCCCAAAAATAATATAAAAGTGGATAATAAAGCCCAATAATGTCCAAAACAGTAGATAATATAGCATGGTGCAATCAAAAATTATAGATACATTGGAGACGTATCAGTACTCAGAAGTAAACATAACAGTGCATGAGCATGGTCTTCATGAAGAAATGAAAACAAGCATAGAGTACAGAAAGCGTAAACACAGGATAACATAGGATAAAGACAAACTGACTGAAGAAATTGAACTGAGGAAATAGAGAAAGTCTTCAGTCAAAGTCTTCAAATAGATATGAACAAGCACATAACACAGAAATGAGGAAATGGAAGGGTTGAGGAAATGGAACCAGGTAGCTTGGTGAAGACAATGATTTGGTAGACCAGTTCCAACTGATGTGACAGTTGTACGTCTAGTTAGGGCGGCTAGGTATTTAAACCTGAGGACACATAGTCCCAGACACCCAGTCCTGAACACGCAGCTCAGGACACTCAGTCCTCACCGTATTCCCCTTGAGCTAAGGTCACACAGACCTCACCCAATCACTCGTGGTAAGTCTTCAGGTGACTTTCAAACCTTCACAGACTCGGTCACTCGGTGATCCACAATTTCCTCTTGGATGCTCTAGACCATGACACCTAACTGTATGGAAGATGCACAGTCTTCAAAGGTAACAAGCGTCGGATCCACGCAGGATCAATCTCTTAAGTGATGCTCAATTGCTTTGGGTTTGTAGGTCTTTGGGTTTGGGTTTTCCTCGCTTGATGATTTTCACTCAAAGTCCTCGGAGGATGGGATGCTCTCAAATGACAAGTGTCAGTTTCTCTCGGAGCAGCCAACCAGCTAGTGGTTGTAGGGGGCGGCTATTTATAGCCTAGGGAGCAGCCCGACATGATAAGGCATAAATGCCCTTCAATGATATGACCATTAGGTGGGTAGATATTTTGGGACAGCTGGCGCATAGCACAGCAACGGTCGGAATGTTGAGTATCAAATTCCTCAGGGCTATCATGTTCCTCACTATGTAGGCAATCCGCACTGGCGAATTCCTAACTCCTCAGTCAGAACAAATTCCTCAGAGACCATAAGAACTTCGTCTCTGTCACTGAAGAAATTGACTGAACTGTATGAGATTTCCAATGGCTTCACTCGAAGGGATTGGTAGGTGTAGGATTTGAGTTGAGCATCACTTGGAAATTTTTCCTTAGTATTTCCTTGACCCCCTTTAACAGTACGGTGTTTCCTATGACTCAAGAAAGAGAGAATGAAACTACAAAAACAAAAGTCTTCACACTTCATGTTCCTCGAATGAATACCAAGTCTTCAGGATCACACCAATTTCTTCACTTTCAAAGTCTTCAGAAAGCCTTCATAAATCCAAAGTCTTCAGTCGAAGAACTTCATTTTTAGGGGCCGAGTTTCTCTGTAAATATCAAACTCCTCATAGACTTATAGACCTGTGTACACTCACAAACGCATCAGTCCCTTAACCTATAAGTTTTCAATACACCAAAATCACTAAGGGGCACTAGATGCACTTACATATATAACATACAAAAACTAACCTATAGGAAGTCGTGTCAATTTTTTGGGGTTCTGCATTGTATGAAACACGAAAACCTTTTTTAAACCCGATGCGAGGGACTAAATAAAACCACAAAATGATCTCTAAAGATTCTCAAATAAAACTTCTACACAAGTGATGGTTCGTTTTGTTCATATTTACGGATCTGTTTTAATTTTTGGGAATATTTTCTATAATTTCATGTACATTTTTTCTATTTCTAGAATAAGTTTTGAATACTGGATTATTTTTTAAAAATCATGAAGATTTTTTATTTCAACATCTATTTGATATTGTGAATATCTTTATAATATGCGAACAATTTTTTGAAATCATGAAAATTTTATGATTTTTGAAATATTTTTGAATTCACAAACAATTTATGATTTCTCAATATATTTTTAAAGCTCGTAACTTTTTGAAATTTGGTTCTTTTGAAAATCTTGAATTAACTTAAAGAAGGAAAAACAAAAAAAATGAAAAAGTGAAAAGGATAAAACAAAATAGAAAACAGGGGCGCCACCACCCATACATGGGTCGGCCCATTAGCGCGTGCGGGAAGAGAAGGCGCACTTCCTACTGAGAAAAAGGGGAGAAAGGGGGTAGGAACCAGGGATCAAACCCTAGTGAGCCTATGGATCCCGGACTATCTCTTTCCATAAAGTTTTCTCATGAACCCGTCACCCACCAGTGCACCAACTTGCATGATTCCAAAAGTATGTGTGCCACTTCACACGATTCTGGCCTAGCCTAGGTGAAAGGACATGCGGTGCCCTCATGTGTGGTTTTGGTAATTGATGACATTCTCTATGGACTTGCATTGAGTTATATTTGAAGGATTTGTCCATAGGCATTTCTTGAAGTCCATGTGTTGGTTTCAAGGAGTTTATGAATTGACCAAGGTGATATTAAGGAATTATCCAAAGTTTGGTCATGCGAGTGTTGGGAGTATTGCAAGCATGTTTTGAAGAAGAAGATTGTGTGATCATTCATGCTTACCTTCAAGGCATCATCCAAATGAAGAGAGTTGGAAACGTTCAAGGTTGATCAAGACTAAGTCAAGAGTGAATCAAATTTATCAACTCACAAAGCATAGAAGATGTACCGGGAGGGATCAAGTGATCCCATGAAATGATAAGCATTGCCAATTACGCTTTGTGTACTAACCCATGGTCTTCGTGAGAGTTCCTTGTGGGGTTAGGTTGCGGTGTGCACGTTCAAGTGATGCATCACGAAGAGATCAAGTGCTTGAAGCTTTCCGTCCATTGTGGTGACAATGGACTTATTAAGATGTGCGAAAGAGTGGCTCACCCATAGTGGAGTATGGGGGAGCAATCAACTAGTCTTCATCGAGCCAACGCAATCAAGAAAGGTGCTCCAACTTGAGGGAGTCAAGATCGTCATTATCTAGCTCAAGTGGACCATGCGCAAGGCAAAGGTTTGCCCTTCATAGGTTTTCTATTTTACCGGTCTCATAGTGGTAGTTGGGAGACTGGGTTGTAGGATCGATTGTCGTACCATCAAGGGGGGATCTCTAGTGAGTAGCTTGATTGTATCATTCATCGAGAGCTCAAACCATTGCATCCTTGCATCATCTATCTTGGTTCTTGTTTGATTCTTCTCCTTGTGAGATTTGGATCTCATGGTCATCTTATTGACAAGCTCGAGTTCATCGAAAACTGATTTCATATGAATCTTCTTTTGTGTTTTCGATGTTTGTTGGGGATATAACTATTAGGTATGACCCGCCCAAGAGGGGCCGGGTCATCCCCATGACGATTCATCACAATGAAGCCCAAGATCATATGGCGGTTCATAGGTAGGCTTAGTAGAGGGCCCAGACCTGAAGGCGACTTAAGGCCCATAGATATAAACCGTCATGTATGTAAAGCTTGTATTGTGAGGTATGTAAGAAAGGTCACCGAGCCGGATACGTTGTATAAACCGGCCGAGACTCTAAGGGCCGCAGGGCGTCAACCCGTGTATATAAGGGGACGACCTAGCGGCGGCTTAAGAGAAGAAAAACAACAGATCGAGAGCCGGGTCAAGCGTATTCGCTCCCTGCTCATCGAAACCCTAGCAATACCAACTACAAACTAGACTAGGCTTTTATCTTCATCGTAAGGGGCCGAACCAGTATAAACTCCTCGTGTCCTTTGTCCTGATTAACCCCTTTAAGCTAACCTCAACGCGATGGCTCCACGACTAAGTCCTCACACTAGGACATCTGCCGTGAAAATTCCATGATAGTTGGCGCCCACCGTGGGGCTATCGCATGATGGTTTCGAGTTCTTAAATGGCAACTTTGAAGGGATCAAGGGATACACTGTGGGCCGGATGACCAAGAGTCGTCGCGACAAGCTCTACATTGATGATGCAGGCTGGGGCCCCAAGGTCGGCTCAATTGAGTACGGGTACCAGGTCCCCTTCGGTGGAATCCATGTCTTCATCGGCAAGATCGGCGAACCGGGCCCTGAGCCGGACATCTGCACCAACATCGTCGAGACGGCTCAGCGTGCGATACCCGCCCGGGTTCGGCCTGCCATGAATTGTGCCTTCGTGGGATTTATCCATGGAGTGGAATCTAAGGACAGACCAGCATCTTGTGATGAGATCGTCGTCTACTTTGATGGCGAGTCATCCATCGGTGAGACAATGTCATTGTATCAACTGCCAGACGGCCGGCTTGGGGGCTGTTCCGACGGCGACAGTATTCCGGACCTCTATGAGCCGCCGAATCGGGTTGCAATCTTCATGGCCGGTACACAACCCGTGCAACATTCATCAACAGCGACAGAGTTGATTTCCGGTTCAGCAACGACAGCGGCTGCCGGGGCAGGAGGCCCTGAGCGCCCGCCAGCTCAAGCTTTAACTGATCTACTGGACAAGTTGACATCACTGTTAACAGCGGTGGTTAACTCGGCGGATCAAGATCAGCATAATGCGGCAATCACGAAGCCGCGTGATGAGATAGCGCAGGCCAAGGAGGAGCTAAACGCAAAAAGCGCTAGGATGGCTGAGGAGCGGACCGCTTTGGATGCTCAGGCTCAATGGATTCAGTCACAATCTTTCTGGCTCATGTTAGATCAGAACGCTTCCAATGAAGTCATGAGGAGGAGGCATCAGACTCGTCTACCTTCGGTTTATGAGGCCAGGAATCTCTTTAACACGCCAGGTGCAGGAACCAGTAACCCGGCGGTAGCGAACCGGGTCGAAGCGCCTAGGACGGATACGCCGGTTCAGCCGCGCACAATGGACCCGCCTCGTCAGAACACCAACCCACCGCAACACGTACCGACGCCATCGGGTCATTATTCTAACCCTTTGGATAACATGATCGCTGCAGCGTCACGACTGGTGGCCCTTCCGGTTGATGGTGAGTCGCCAACGGCGGTCGAGACACGGAGAGCCAGAGAACTTCTCCAAACAGCACTGACCCAACCATTTCACCCTTTGCCCAAGTCAAAGTTACAGCCGACATCTTGATGAGCCAGCGGTGTCAAGCAGTGGACGTAACCATAACCCGCCGCGCGAGCATAACCCGGCGGGCGGTAGTGCTGATGCTCAGAATGTGGTGGATCAAGGAAGAGCTCGTCGGGAGGCCGAGTTAGCGGCACAGTATGCGGCTCGACAGCCAACTCCAGTTCGTCTGACCACCTTTGTGGAGCCAGCTATGACCTTTAGCAACCTGGGCATGCCATGCTTGGTGCCAGATCTACGTAATGAGCGCCTACCCAAGGATTTTAAAGGTCCTCACAAGGTGCCCAACTATACAGCCGATTTAAGTCTGAAGGCATGGATTGAGAGCTATGAGATGGCCATGGAGTTGCTGGATGTCAGCGAGGCTGCATGTGCTAAATATTTCCCCCTGATGTTAGAAGGGATGGCCCGCACTTGGTTGAAGGGGCTCCCTGCCAATTCCATCGGGTCATGGGCCGAGTTAAAGGCCCGGTTCATTCAGAACTTCAAGGATACATGTAAACATCCCATGTCAATTGTGGATCTGGCCTCCTATGTTCAAGAGGAAGGTGAGTCAACAACCCATTGGGTGCGTCGGGTCTTAACAATCTTGCACTCGTCGGATCACATCAATGCCGACTCAGCGGTGTTGATGTTGGAGAACAATTGTCGTTTCATGCCTTTGAAGCAGAAGCTAGGGCAGCTCAAGCGCCACAGCAATGACATGGGGACGCTCATGGCGGCTATCGTTAAGTATGCTGACTCTGATAGTACCAAGGACCCCGAGTCTGATGATGACAAACTGGGGAAGGGAAGGAAGAGCAGCAACGCCAAGGGGCAGCAGCATAACCTGGGAGGCAGTGGTAAGCGCAAGGCTGACAATAATTTTGATTTTGTGGCTAACACCAATGCACATAATAGTGGTCAGCATCGCAAGGGTAAACCGCCCCCACGGGCCGGAGGATCCGGTATAAATCTTGAACATATGTTAAATCAGCCCTGCCCAAAACATGGTACAAAGGAAAGACCATCTGGGCACCTATGGAAGAATTGTCATATTATGAAGGAGTGCAAGAATTCCAATCTTTTTCATGACAGCCATGGGCCAGGTGGCGGCTCTGGGCCCGGCTCTCATGGTCCGGGTTATTGCAGTGGCGATTCTAACTCTGGATTCCAAGGAAACCAAGGTAATTACAACAACCAGGGTGGTTACAACCAGCAGAGTAATCAGGAGGGCCAGCAACAGCAACAGTCTGGTTATCAGAGCAACCCAAAGCAGTTGAATAGTGGGCAATACTATGTGTTCACCACTAGCCTGTGTAAGCGTGACCAGAAGCTTCATAAGAGATCAGTTAATGTCGTTGCGCCGACGGTTCCTCGTTATCTGCATTGGTCTGAGCAGCCCATCGTGTGGAGTTGGGAAGATCACCCGCCCCGAGTTGATAATCCGGGTCATTTGGCTTTGGTGGTCGCACCTCAGGTTGGAGGATATAAGTTTACCAAAGTAGTCATGGACGGAGGGAGCAGCATCAATATCCTTTATTATGAAACTTTCCGTCGCATGGGGTTAACTGATAAAAATCTTAAGCCATCAAACACTATTTTCCATGGCGTGGTGTCTGGTAAGTCGGCATATCTAGTTGGTAAGATAGCTCTGGAAGTTGTTTTTGGAGATGATCATGACTCTAGGTCAGAGACGTTGACCTTTGAAGTGGTCAAGATCCACAACCCCTATCACGCTCTGTTTGGACGGCCGGCTTATGCTAAATTCATGGCATGGCCTTGTTATGTGTATCTGCACTCAAGATGCCGGGTCACAAGGGAACCATCACGGTGCATGGGAGCCATAGGATAGCCCTGGAATGTGAAGAAGGAGATGCGGCTTATGCTGAGTCGGTTTGTGCAACGAAGGAGTTAAAATTTTACAAAGACAATGTTGACCCGACAGATATGACGTCTTTGAAAAAGCCACCATAGAGCATGATCTGGTTCTCAAGTTTAAGTCAGCATACGATACCAAGATGGTTGATTTTGTTCCTGGCGACTCATCCAAGTAGTTCAGCATCAATGCTAATCTGGATCCGAAATAGGAAAGCGTGCTCATCGAGTTCATCTGTGAGAACCGGGACATCTTCGCATGGAAGCCTTCAGACATGTCAGGTGTACCGAGAGAACTCGCTGAGCACACTCTTAATATTGATCCAAAGTTTAAGCCGGTCAAGCAGTTTCTTCACCGTTTTAATGAGGAGAGGCGGAAGGCCATCGGAGAAGAAGTAGCCCGGCTCTTGGCAGCTGGGTTTATCATTGAACTTTTCCATCCTGAGTGGTTGGCTAACCCGGTGCTGGTACTTAAGAAGAACGGCACTTGGCGTATGTGTGTGGACTACACGGATTTAAACAAGGCTTGTCCGGCTGATCCTTTTGCTCTCCCTCGTATTGATCAGATTATTGATGCTACGACAGTTTGTGAGCGTTTGAGTTTTTTGGATGCTTATTCTGGTTATCATCAGATCAAGATGGCAGTTAAGGACCAGGAGAAGACAACTTTCATAACTCCCTTTGGAGCCCTCTGCTATGTGTCTATGCCTTTTGGGCTCAAGAGGCCCAGGCGACTTATCAGAGATGTGTGCAAAATTGCCTTCATAACCAAATCGGGCGTAATATTCATGCTTATGTGGATGATATTGTGGTGAAATCTAGAGAGAGAGAGACATTGATAGATGATTTGAAGGAAACCTTTGAAAATCTCTGGGTTTACAAGATGATGCTTAACCCGGCCAAGTGTGTCTTTGGTGTACCGGCAGGCAAGCTCTTGGGGCTTTTAGTGTCTAACAAAGGTATTGAAGCTAACCTGGAAAATATTAAAGCCATCACTTCGCTGGCTAAGCCGGCGTGTATCAATGATGTGCAATGCCTGGCGGGTCGTATTGCGGCGTTGAGCTGGTTCATAAGCCGGTTGGGAGAGAAGGCTATCCCTCTGTATCAGATGATGAAAAAGACAGATAACTTCATCTGGAGTGATGCTGCTAATACAACATTTGAGGATTTGAAGAAGCAGTTGGCTGAGCCGCCCGTGCTTGCAGCCCCTATTGATAAAGAGCCTTTGTTGTTATATGTGGCTGCTAATAGCCGGGCAGTCAGTGTAGCTATTGTGGTGGAAAGGAAGGAAGCATGCAAAGAGTATCCGGTTCAAAGGCCGGTTTATTATATCAGTGAGGTGCTTATTGAGTCCAAGAAGAGATATCTGCACTGGCAGAAGCTTGTATATGGGGTGTTCTTGGCTAGCCGGAAGCTTAAACATTATTTTCTGGGTCATCCCATCACTGTGGTTAGCTCTGCTCCTTTGGGAGATATCATCCAAAACAGGGAGGCAACTAGACGGGTTGCTAAGTGGGCTGTTGAGCTTGGACCTCACGGGTTAAAATATGTACCTCGCACGGCCATCAAATCTCAGGCGCTGGTGGATTTCATCAATGATTGGATAGAACTGCAGATGCCTGAGGAAAAGCCAGATAACACATATTGGACTATTCACTTTGATGGGTCCAGGCAATTGGAGGGCTCGCGGTCTAGAGTTATTCTTGCTTCCCCTCAAGGTGATAAATCCTGTTATGTTCTCTGTTTGATGTTTCCTTGTACTAACAATGCAGCTGAGTATGAGGCCTTGCTCCACGGTCTTCGGATGGCTAAGGAAATGAACTTAAGCCAGGTTAGGTGCTTCGGCGACTCAGACTTAGTGGCTCAGCAAGTCTCTGGTACTTGGGATTCTAAAGATCCACTCATAGCGGCTTATCGGCGAGAGGTGGATGTTATTGCTGGTCACTTTAAAGGTTATCAAGTTGAGCACGTGGATCGGAGGAAAAATGAAGCAGCAGACGCTTTAAGCCGGTTGGGTTCTCAACATAAACCGGTGCCGCCTAATAATGTTTTTCTTGACGTTTTGCATAACCCGTCCGTCAAGTTGCCTACAGAGGAGGATTTGGCTATTCCTGACCCGGAGGCTCAGTTGGTGGCGGCTCTTCATGTAATCCCGGATTGGACAGTACCTTATTGGCTTATATGACCCGGGGCGAGTTACCTGAGGACGAAACCTTAGCCAGGCAGATAACCCGACGGTCTAAGTCAATGACAATTGTTAATGGAGAGTTACATCATTGCAGTGTCACAGGGGCGTTTCAATGTTGTGTCTCTCCAGAAGAGGGTTGTGAGATCTTACGAGAGATTCATGAAGGAGACTGTGGTCATCATGCCGGTTCAAAGTCCCTTGTGGCTAAAGCTTTTCGTCATGGATTTTATTGGTTAACAACCCATGCTGATGCAGAGGACCTCGTCAGCAAGTGTGATGGATGTCAGAAATTTGCACGACGAGCCCATGTGTCGGCTCAAGAATTGAGGATGATTCCAATTACTTGATCGTTTTTAGTTTGGGGGCTTGATATGGTTGGACCTTTCAAAAGATCCAAGGACAAGAACACCCACCTTTTGGTGGAAGTTGATAAGTTCACTAAGTGGATAGAGGCAGAGCCGGTCAACAAGTGTGATGCAAGAACGGCGGTTCAATTCATGAAGAAGGTGATCTTCCGTTTTGGCTTTCCACACAGCATTATAACAGACAATGGCACTAATCTCTCTAAAGGTGCTATGGAAGAATTCTATCAACGTGAGCATATCCAGCTTGATGTATCATCAGTAGCTCACCCCCAATCCAATGGTCAAGCTGAGAGGGCAAATCAAGAGATCTTGAAAGGCATCAAACCCCGGCTTATGGTTCCCCTGCAGAGGACGCAGGGTTGTTGGGTGGAAGAGCTACCTTCCGTGTTATGGAGCATCAATACCACCCCAAACAGGTCTATGGGATAATGGGATTTACACCTTTCTTCATGGTTTATGGAGCAGAGGCAGTTCTCCCTAGTGACATCCGTCATGACTCACCTCGTGTGGCGGCTTATGTTGAAGCTGACAATGAAAGAGCACGTCAAGAAGCACTTGACCTGTTGGATGAGGAGCATGACATCGCGGCGTCTCGTTCGGCGATTTACCAGTAAGATCTGCGCCGTTATCACAATCGTCGGGTTAAAACCAGAACTTTTCAAGAAGGCGACCTGGTGCTCTGACTTATCCAGGATCAGACGGATATGCACAAGTTATCCCCACCTTGGGAAGGACCTTTTGTGGTCAGCAAGAATCTGAACAACGGGTCATATTACCTTATCGATGTTCGAGACCACAAGGACTCACGCACGTCGGAGGAGGAGACCCGCCGGCCGTGGAACATAGCTTATCTTCGGCCTTACTACACTTAAGCCACTGGCTCTTCCAATGTACATATTTTTACAATGTATATATTATGATCAATATAATAAAGCCGGCATCCTTGTTAAAACAGGGCCTCTTTCATTGTTTCTCTTTGAATAATGAGTTCTTTGGTCACATGGGGGCTTCTGCTTTATACAGCAAAGTTATTATTACCCTTTGATCCGGCCTATAGGCCACACATAAAAAAACTTGGGGGCTTCCTGTTCAAACATAGGTGTATTCACCAAAGAGAACATAGCATTACTACCCAGCAGGTTAAAGGAACCAAAGAGAGTCTGTTGCAAAAGCACAACTCAAACATAGGTACCCATTGAGCACAGCTCAAAACATTGCTTGGGGCTCTTTTGTTATAAAGAACAAAGAGTTTGATACGTCTGTTGGGAACGTAGTAATTTCAAAATTTTCCTACGCACACGCAAGATCATGGTGATTCATAGCAATGAGAGGGGAGAGTGTTGTCTACGTACCCTCGTAGACCGGAAGCGGAAGCATTAGCACAATGCGGTTGATGTAGTCGTACGTCTTCACGGCCCGACCGAATAAGCACCGAAACTACAGCACCTCCGAGTGCCAGCACACGTTCAGCTCGATGACGATCCCCGGACTCCGATCCAGCAGAATGTCGGGGAAGAGTTCCGTCAGCACGACGGCGTGGTGACGATGTTGATGTTCTACCGTCGCAGGGCTTCGCCTAAGCACCGCTACAATATTATCGAGGATTATGGTGGAGGAGGGCACCGCACATGGCTAATAGATCTCAAGGATCAATTGTTGTGTCTAGAGGTGCCCCCCTACCCCCATATATAAAGGAGCAAGGGGGAGGGGCGGCCGACCAGGAGGAGGCGCGCCAGGGAGGAGTCCTACTCCTACCGGGAGTAGGACTCCCTCCTTTCCTTGTCCAACTAGGAGAGGGGGAAGGAAGGGAGAGAGGAGAGAAAGGAAAGGGGGGCGCGCCGCCCCTCCCTCCTTGTCCAATTCAGACTAGAGGGGGAGGGGGCGCGCAGCCTGCCCTGGCCGCCCCTCCTCTGCTCCACTTTGGGCCCATGAGGCCCATTAACCCCCGAGGGGGGGTCCGGTAACCCCCGGTACTCCGTTTTATATCCGATAACTCTCGGAACCATTCCTGTGTCCGAATATAGTCGTCCAATATATCAATCTTTATGTCTCGACTATTTCGAGACTCCTCGTTATGTCCGTGATCACATCCGGGACTCCGAACAACCTTTGGTACATCAAAATATATAAACTCATAATGAAACTGTCATCGTAACGTTAAGCGTGCGGACCCTACGGGTTCGAGAACAATGTAGACATGATCGAGACACGTCTCCGGTCGATAACCAATAGCGGAACCTGGATGCTCATATTGGCTCCTACATATTCTACGAAGATCTTTTATCGGTCAGACCGCATAACAACATACGTTGTTCCCTTTGTCATCGGTATGTTACTTGCCCGAGATTTGATCGTCGGTATCTCAATACCTAGTTCAATCTCGTTACCAGCAAGTCTCTTTACTTGTTCCGTAATACATCATCCCGCAACTAGCTTATTAGTTGCAATGCTTGCAAGGCTTATGTGACGTGCATTACCGAGAGGGCCCAGAGATACCTCTCCGACAATCGGAGTGAAAAATCCTAATCTCAAAATACGCCAACCCAACAAGTGCCTTTGGAGACACCTGTAGAGCACCTTTATAATCACCCAGTTACGTTGTGACGTTTGGTAGCACACAAAGTGTTCCTCCGGCAAATGGGAGTTGCATAATCTCATAGTCATAGGAACATGTATAAGTCATGAAGAAAGCAATAGCAACAAACTAAACGATCAAGTGCTAAGCTAACGAAATGGGTCATGTCAATCACATCATTCTCCTAATGATGTGATCCCGTTAATCAAATGACAACTCTTTGTCCATGGTTAGGAAACATAACCATCTTTGATCGACGAGCTAGTCAAGTAGAGGCATACTAGTGACACTCTGTTTGTCTATGTATTCACACATGTATTATGTTTCCGGTTAATACAATTCTAGCATGAATAATAAACATTTATCATGATATAAGGAAATAAATAATAACTTTATTATTGCCTCTAGGGCATATTTCCTTCAGTCTCCCACTTGCACTAGAGTCAATAATCTAGATTACACAGTAATGATTCTAACACCCATGGAGCCTTGGTGCTGATCATGTTTTGCTCGTGGAAGAGGCTTAGTCAACGGGTCTGCAACATTCAGATCCGTATGTATCTTGCAAATCTCTATGTCTCCCACCTGGACTAGATCCCGGATGGAATTGAAGCGTCTCTTGATGTGCTTGGTTCTCTTGTGAAATCTGGATTCCTTCGCCAAGGCAATTGCACCAGTATTGTCACAAAAGATTTTCATTGGACCCGATGCACTAGGTATGACACCTAGATCGGATATGAACTCCTTCATCCAGACTCCTTCATTTGCTACTTCCGAAGCAGCTATGTATTCCGCTTCACACGTAGATCCCGCCACGACGCTTTGTTTAGAACTGCACCAACCGACAGCTCCACCGTTTAATGTAAACACGTATCTGGTTTGCGATTTCGAATCGTCCGGATCAGTGTCAAAGCTTGCAACAACGTAACCGTTTACGATGAGCTCTTTGTCACCTCCATATACGAGAAACATATCCTTAGTTCTTTTCAGGTACTTCAGGATGTTCTTGACCGCTGTCCAGTGATCCACTCCTGGATTACTTTGGTACCTCCCTGCTAGACTTATAGCAAGGCACACATCAGGTCTGGTACACAGCATTGCATACATGATAGAGCCTATGGCTGAAGCATAGGGAACATCTTTCATCTTCTCTCTATCTTCTGCAGTGGTCGGGCATTGAGTCCGACTCAACTTCACACCTTGTAACACAGGCAAGAACCCTTTCTTTGCTTGATCCATTTTGAACTTCTTCAAAATCTTGTCAAGGTATGTGCTTTGTGAAAGTCCAATTAAACGTCTCGATCTATCTCTATAGATCTTTATGCCTAATATGTAAGCAGCTTCACCGAGGTCTTTCATTGAAAAACTCTTATTCAAGTATCCCTTTATGCTATCCAGAAATTATATATCATTTCCAATCAATAATATGTCATCCACATATAATATTAGAAATGCTACAGAGCTCCCACTCACTTTCTTGTAAATACAGGCTTCTCCAAAAGTCTGTACAAAACCAAATGCTTTGATCACACTATCAAAGCATTTATTCCAACTCCGAGAGGCTTGCACCAGTCCATAAATGGATCGCTGGAGCTTGCACACTTTGTTAGCTCCCTTTGGATCGACAAAACCTTCTGGTTGCATCATATACAACTCTTCTTCCAGAAATCCATTCAGGAATGCAGTTTTGACATCCATTTGCCAAATTTCATAATCATAAAATGCGGAAATTGCTAACATGATTCGGACAGACTTAAGCATCGCTACGGGTGAGAAGGTCTCATCGTAGTCAACCCCTTGAACTTGCCGAAACCCTTTTGCGACAAGTCGAGCTTTGTAGACAGTAATATTACCGTCGGCGTCAGTCTTCTTCTTGAAGATCCATTTATTCTCAATTGCTTGCCGATCATTGGGCAAGTCAACCAAAGTCCACACTTTGTTCTCATACATGGATCCCATCTCAGATTTCATGGCTTCTAGCCATTTTGCGGAATCTGGGCTCACCATCGCTTCTTCATAGTTCGTAGGTTCATCATGATCTAGTAGCATGACTTCCAGAACAGGATTACCGTACCACTCCGGTGCGGATCTTGCTCTGGTTGATCTACGAGGTTCGGTAGTAACTTGATCTGAAGTTTCATGATCATTATCATTAGCTTCCTCACTAATTGGTGTAGGTGTCACAGAAACCGGTTTCTGTGATGTACAACTTTCCAATAAGGGAGCAGGTATAGTTACCTCATCAAGTTCTACTTTTCTCCCACTCACTTCTTTCGAGAGAAACTCCTTCTCTAGAAAAACTCTGAATTTAGCAACAAAAGTCTTGCCTTCGGATCTGTGATAGAAGGTGTACCAACAGTCTCCTTTGGGTATCCTATGAAGACACATTTCTCCGATTTGGGTTCAAGCTTATCAGGTTGAAGCTTTTTCACATAAGCATCGCAGCCCCAAACTTTCAGAAACGACAACTTTGGTTTCTTGCCAAACCACAGTTCATAAGGCGTTGTCTCAACGGATTTCGATGGTGTCCTATTTAACGTGAATGCAGCCATCTCTAAAGCATAACCCCAAAATGATAACGGTAAATCAGTAAGAGACATCATAGATCGCACCATATCTAATAAAGTACGATTACAATGTTCGGACACACCATTACGCTGTGGTGTTCCGGGTGGCGTGAGTTGCGAAACTATTCCGCATTGTTTCAAATGTAGACCAAACTCGTAACTCAAATATTCTCCTCCACGATCAGATCGTAGAAACTTTATTTTCTTGTTACGATGATTTTCAACTTCACTCTGAAATTCTTTGAAATTTTCAAATGTTTTAGACTTATGTTTCATTAATTAGATATACCCATATCTGCTTAAATCATCTGAGAAGGTGAGAAAATAATGATATCCGCCAAGAGCCTCAACATTCATTGGACCACATACATCTGTATGTATGATTTCCAACAAATCCATTACTCTCTCCATAGTACCGGAGAACGGCGTTTTAGTCATCTTACCCATGAGGCACGGTTCACAAGTACCAAGTGATTCATAATCAAGTGGTTCCAAAAGTCCATCAGTATGGAGTTTCTTCATGCGCTTTACATCGATATGACCTAACCGGCAGTGCCACAAATAAGTTGCACTATCATTATCAACTCTGCATCTTTTGATTTCAACATTATGAATATGTGTATCACTACTATCGAGATTCATCAAAAATAGACCACTCTTCAAGGGTGCATGACCATAAATGATATTACTCATATAAATAGAACAACCATTATTCTCTGATTTAAATGAATAACCGTCTCGCATCAAACAAGATCCAGATATAATGTTCATGCTCAATGCTGGCACCAAATAACAATTATTTAGGTCTAATACTAATCCCGAAGGTAGATGTAGAGGTAGCGTGCCGACCGCGATCACATCGACTTTGGAACCATTTCCCACGCGCATTGTCACCTCGTCCTTAGCCAATCTTCGCTTAATCTGTAGCCCCTGTTTCGAGTTGCAAATGTTAGGAAAAGAACCAGTATCAAATACCCAGGTGCTACTGCGAGCATTAGTAAGGTGCACATCAATAACATGTATATCACATATACCTTTGTTCACTTTGCCATCCTTCTTATCCGCCAAATACTTGGGGCAGTTCCGCTTCCAGTGACCAGTCTGCTTGCAGTAGAAGCACTCAGTCTCAGGCTTAGGTGCAGACTTGGGTTTCTTTTCCTGAGCAGCAACTTGTTTGCTGTTCTTCTTGAAGTTCCCTTTCTTCTTCCCTTTGCCCTTTTTCTTGAAACTGGTGGTCTTATTGACCATCAACACTTGATGCTCCTTCTTGATTTCTACCTCCATGACTTTTAGCATTGCGAAGAGCTCAGGAATAGTCTTATTCATCCCTTGCATATTATGGTTCATCACGAAGCTTTTGTAGCTTGGTGGCAGTGATTGAAGAACTCTGTCAATGACACTATCAATAGGAAGATTAACCCCCAGTTGAGTCAAGTGATTATGATACCCAGACATTTTGAGTATATGTTCACTGACAGAACTATTCTCCTCCATCTTGCAGCTATAGAACTTATTGGAGACTTCATATCTCTCAATCCGGGCATTTGCTTGAAATATTAACTTCAACTCCTGGAACATCTCATATGCTCCATGACGTTCAAAACGTCGTTGAAGACCCAGTTCTAAGCCGTAAAGCATGGCACACTGAACTATCGAGTAGTCATCAGCTTTGCTCTGCCAGACGTTCATAACATCTGGTGTTGCTCCTGCAGTAGGCTTGGCACTTAGCGGTGCTTCCAGGACGTAATTCTTCTTTGCAGCAATGAGGATAATCCTCAAGTTACGGACCCAGTCCGTGTAATTGCTACCATCATCTTTCAACTTTGCTTTATCAAGGAACGCATTAAAATTCAACAGAACAACAGCATGAGCCATCTATCTACAATCAAACATAGACAAGCAAGATACTATCAGGTACTAAGTTCATGATAAATTTAAATTCAATTAATCATATTACTTAAGAACTCCCACTTAGAAAGATATCCCTCTAATCCTCTAAGTGATCACGTGATCCAAATCAACTAAACCATGTCCGATCATCACGTGAGATGGAGTAGTATCAATGGTGAACATCAATATGTTGATCATATCTACTATATGATTCACGCTCGACCTTTCGGTCTCTGTGTTCTGAGGCCATATCTGTTATATGCTAGGCTCGTCAAGTTAAACCTGAGTATTCCGCGTGTGCAACTGTTTTGCACCCGTTGTATTTGAACGTAGAGCCTATCACACCCGATCATCACGTGGTGTCTCAGCACGAAGAACTTTCGCAACGGTACATACTCAGGGAGAACACTTATACTTTGATAATTTAGTGAGGGATTATCTTATAATGCTACCGTCAATCAAAGCAAGATAAGATGCATAAAAGATAAACATCACATGCAATCAATATAAGTGATATGATATGGCCATCATCATCTTGTGCTTGTGATCTCCATCTTCGAAGCACTGTCATGATCACCATCGTCACCGGCGCGACACCTTGATCACCATCGTAGCATCGTTGTCGTCTCGCCAATCTTATGCTTCCACGACTATCGCTACCGCTTAGTGATAAAGTAAAGCATTACAGCGCAATTGCATTGCATACAATAAAGCGACAACCATATGGCTCCTGCCAGTTGCCAATAACTCAGTTACAAAACATGATCATCTCATACAATAAAATTTAACATCATGTCTTGACCATATCACATCGCAACATGCTCTGCAAAAACAAGTTAGACGTCCTCTACTTTGTTGTTGCAAGTTTTACGTGGCTGCTACGGGCTTAGCAAGAACTGTTCTTACCTACGCATCAAAACCACAATGATAGTTTGTCAAGTTGGTGCTGTTTTAACCTTTGCAAGGATCGGGCGTAGCCACACTTGGTTCAACTAAAGTTGGAGAAACTGACACCCGCCAGCCACCTGTGTGCAAAGCACATCGGTAGAACCAGTCTCGCGTAAGCGTACGCGTAATGTCGGTCCAGGCCGCTTCATCCAACAATACCGCCGAACCAAAGTATGACATGCTGGTAAGCAGTATGACTTATATCGCCCACAACTCACTTGTGTTCTACTCGTGCACAACATCAACGCATAAAATCTAGGCTCTGATACCACTATTGGGGAACATAGTAATTTCAAAATTTTCCTACGCACACACAAGATCATGGTGATGCATAGCAACGAGAGGGGAGAGTGTTGTCTACGTACCCTCGTAGACCGGAAGCGGAAGCGTTAGCACAACGCGGTTGATGTAGTCGTACGTCTTCACGGCCCGAACGATCAAGCATCGAAACTACGGCACCTCCGAGTTCTAGCACACGTTCAACTCGATGACGATCCCCGGACTCCGATCCAGCAGAATGTCGAGGAAGAGTTCCGTCAGCACGACGACGTGGTGACGATCTTGATGTTCTACCGTCGCAGGGCTTCGCCTAAGCACCGCTACAATATTATCGAGGATTATGGTGGAGGAGGGCACCGCACACGGCTAATAGATCTCAAGGATCAATTGTTGTGTCTAGAGGTGCCCCCTGCCCCCGTATATAAAGGAGCAAGGGGGAGGGGCAGCCGACCAGGAGGAGGCGCGCCAGGGAGGAGTCCTACTCCTACCGGGAGTAGGACTCCCTCCTTTCCTTGTCCAACTAGGAGAGGGGGAAGGAAGGGAGAGAGGAGAGAAAGGAAAGGGGGGGCACCGCCCCTCCCTCCTTGTCCAATTCAGACTAGAGGGGGAGGGGGTGCGCAGCCTGCCCTGGCCGCCCCTCCTCTGCTCCACTTTGGGCCCATGAGGCCCATTAACCCCCGGGGGGGTTCCTGTAACCCCCGGTACTCTGTTTTATATCCGATAACTCCCGGAACCATTCCTGTGTCTGAATATAGTCGTCCAATATATCAATCTTTATGTCTCGACTATTTCGAGACTCCTCGTTATGTCTGTGATCACATCCGGGACTCCGAACAACCTTCGGTACATCAAAATATATAAACTCATAATGAAACTATCATCGTAACGTTAAGCGTGCGGACCCTACGGGTTCGAGAACAATGTAGACATGACCGAGACACGTCTCCGGTCAATAACCAATAGGGGAACCTGGATGCTCATATTGGCTCCTACATATTCTATGAAGATCCGCATAACAACATACGTTGTTCCCTTTGTCATCGGTATGTTACTTGCTCGAGATTTGATCGTCGGTATCTCAATACCTAGTTCAATCTTGTTACCGGCAAGTCTCTTTACTCATTCCGTAATACATCATCCCGCAACTAACTTATTAGTTGCAATGCTTGCAAGGCTTATGTGATGTGCATTACCGAGAGGGCCCAGAGATACCTCTCCGACAATCGGAGTGACAAATCCTAATCTCGAAATACGCCAACCCAAAAAGTACCTTCGGAGACACCTATAGAGCACCTTTATAATCACCCAGTTACGTTGTGACGTTTGGTAGCACACAAAGTGTTCCTCCGGTAAACGGGAGTTGCATAATCTCATAGTCATAGGAACATGTATAAGTCATGAAGAAAGCAATAGCAACAAACTAAACGATCAAGTGCTAAGCTAACGAAATGGGTCAAGTCAATCACATCATTCTCCTAATGATGTGATCCCGTTAATCAAATGACAACTCATGTCTATGGTTAGGAAACATAACCATCTTCGATCAACGAGCTAGTCAAGTAGAGGCATACTAGTGACACTATGTTTGTCTATGTATTCACACATGTATTATGTTTCCGGTTAATACAATTCTAGCATGAATAATAAACATTTATCATGATATAAGGAAATAAATAATAACTTTATTATTGCCTCTAGGGCATATTTCCTTCAACGTCTCCGTCGTATCTATAATTTTTGATTGTTCCATGCCAATATTCTACAACTTTCATATACTTTTGGCAACTTTTTATACTATTTTTGGGACTAACATATTGATCCAGTGCCCAGTGCCAATTCCTGTTTGTTGCATGTTTTTTGTTTCGCAGAATATCCATATCAAACGGAGTCCAAACGGGATAAAAACTGATGGAGATTTTTTTGGAATATATATGATTTTTGGGAAGAAAAATCCACGCGAGACGGTGCCCGAGGGAGGCACGAGGCAGGGGGCGCGCCCCTGACCCTCGTGGCCACCCCGTAAGGCAGTTGATGCCCTTATTTCGCCGCAAGAAAGCTAATATCTGGATAGATATCGTGTTAAAATTTCAGCCCGATCGTAGTTACGGATCTCCGTGAATATAAGAAACGGTGAAAGGGTAGAATCTGAGAACGCAGAAACAGAGAGAGACAGAGAGACAGATCCAATATCGGAGGGGCTCTCGCCCCTCCCACGCCATGGAGGCCAAGGACCAGAGGGGAAACCCTTCTCCCATCTAGGGAGGAGGCCAAGGAAGAAGAAGAAGGGGACCCCTCTCCCCTTCTCTTCCGGCGGCGCTGAAACGCTGTCGTGGCCATCATCATCACTGCAATCTTCACCAACAACTTCACCGCCATCATCACCAACTCTTCCCCCCTCTATGCAGCGGTGTAACCTCTCTCTTACCCGTTGTAATCTCTAATTAAACATGGTGCTCAATGCTATATATTATTTCCCAATGATGTATGGCTATCCTATGATGTTTGAGTAGATCCGTTTTGTCCTATGGGCTATTTGATGATCAAGATTGGTTTGAGTTGCATGTTTTATTATTGGTGTTGTCCTATGGTGCTCTCTGTGTCGCGCAAGCGTGAGGGATCCCTGCTGTAGGGTGTTGCAATACGTTCATGATTCACTTATAGTGGGTTGCGTGAGTGACTGAAACACAAACCCGAGTAAGGGGGTTGTTGCGTATGGGATAAAGAGGACTTGATGCTTTAATGCTATGGTTGGGTTTTACCTTAATGATCTTTAGTAGTTGCGGATGCTTGCTAGAGTTCCAATCATAAGTGCATATGATCCAAGTAGAGAAAGTATGTTAGATTATGCCTCTCCCTCATATAAAATTGCAATAATGATTACCGGTCTAGTTATCGATTGCCTAGGGACAAATAACTTTCTCGTAACAAAAAGCTCTTTACTAAAACTAACTTAGTTGTGTCTTTACCTAAACAGCCCCTACTTTTTATTTGCGTAATCTTTATTATCTTGCAAACCTATCCAAGAACACCTACAAAGTACTTCTAGTTTCATACTTGTTCTAGGTAAAGCGAACGTCAAGCGTGCGTAGAGTTGTATCGGTGGTCGATAGAACTTGAGGGAATATTTGTTCTACCTTTAGCTCCTCATTGGGTTCGACACTCTTACTTATCGAAAACTGTTGCGATCCCCTATACTTGTGGGTTATCAGAGTTCATACCTTGTAATAGGCTATAAAAGCCAGGCTTGGAAGCCAGGTGTATTCACCTAAAATCCCAGGTTATCCTGCCTGTATGCCAGATGCTTCTCCATCAGGTAATCCTGATTGACCCACCGAACTCTTAACAGTCAATCTTTTAAACAAGACCCTGAACTCGTTAAGGTTAAAACGCCGGTTTGTCATGAGAGGGCACAATTTATGGAAAGCAAGGAGAAGCTCAGGCTGATACAATCGCCTTCCTTGAAACTTGGATAAATCAGCCTGTGATGCAGGATGCTACTCTGACCCCGCGTACTCCTGATAAGTCTATCTTCAAATAAGAACTGAACTTATCTAGGGTTAAAATGTCGATTGGGTAAAGTGAGAGTCGGCTCACGGACAGCGCGTATCTTCCAGTGGCTAATGCTAGTTTCATTAAAGAAGATATTTTGGCTTGGCGGCCTATGAAAGCCTTGGGTTTTCTGTTGTTTGTTGCTTTGCACGTCTTTTTGAGATTTTTCCTTTTGTGACATAGTAATATATGGTTGAAAATCAATAAGGCTTATAATGCCTTCTGAGTCATATATGACTTTAACCGGTGTTTATTGACCCGGCCTGGTTTTGACTATAAGTCGCCAGTATGAAATAAAGATAATATCCGGTGTTTATTGACCCGGTCCGGCTTTCCTCATAAGCCGACAATCTCTGATAATTATCAGTGTTTGAAGTTTTGGGCTATCACCATTACTGCACTATGAACCAACAGGTGTGATCAAATATCACACGCAGGAAAAGATTCAAGATTGATAATATCATCAGGCATATATATCATAACTTCGCATGACGGATGAAGAAGTATTATAAACAGCACAATATGCACGATGGCATAGCAGAACAAGACGTTTAAAGCTATCCTATTACAAGGCATTTGGAGCCCAAAAGGATAATTGTTTTTCAGTTTCACACACAGTAGATGATAAACCGGCCCCGGTTTATGAATCTTGGCCCGGCTGACTTGAAGGTTGCGACTCATCCCTCGCCGGTTCGTCCTCCTCCACCGTCTGGAAGTTGGGTTTGGACCAGTCAAAACCATGTACGGCGACAAATTCGGCCTCGTCATCAATCAGGTCAGATGGATCAATGTCAGGGGTGAAAGTGTGCTTACGAATCGGTGGGATTAAGTCCATCACTTTATATGAAGGAGTCGACATCTTCTGATTATCTGTGTCATAACCCGGCTGATACTTGGTAAGGTTGGTCTCTTCGGCAACGATTGTAGCATGAGGGCAAATTTCCTTGACACAAGCAGCAAAGTCTTCTTGGTCGAAAGGAGTTCCATCTTCTTTGAGGCTGGGATATCCACTGGCTACATCCGCCGGGTCTAATTCCGGTACCCAGGCTTTGGCACGGCTTAAAGCTGTTACAGCTCCGGCTCTAGCACAAGATCGCTTGATTTCTTGGAACCGAGCTGGCAAGATAGACAGCTTCTTCAAGACATCACTTAATAGAGTTGGCCCTTGAATCACTGGGGAGATAGTGGCAAGAGTCCGCTGAGCTCCAGTATATAATTGCTCCACAATCGTGTAAACCGCCTTGAGATTGACCAATGTGTCTCGGCCCAGATTGCTACTCCTGGGACCTGCAAGTTTCCACAGTTGGTTAAGAAGCGGCTTACGTTATGATGACAAATACTCACTTTAGGTAAACAACAAGGCGACTTACCGAAGATTGCAGAAACCATCTGAGACACACGGTTCTTTAAACCAGTGAGTTCAGTGGTAACCTCTTCTAGAGCGGCCTCGGCTTTCTCAGCCCGCTGCGTCAAGGCAGTCTTCTCGTTGGCCCAAGCCTCTTTCTCCGCAGTAAAGCTGGTTTTCACTTTCTCTGCCTCAGACGCACTCAACTGGAATTTAGATTCAGCCTTTTTGTCTCAATCTCCTGAGCCAACAGCCAAGTCTTGGCCTCAGACAATTGAGTTTCCAGTTCTGTGGTTGCAGCCTGCATACAGCATAAGTTCGTTCAGTTTCATGGCGGATTACAAAATACAAGTCCCAAGTGCTTTGCAAGCAAACAACACTTGGCACTTGGGGGCTAATGTCTATCAAACGGAATTTTTCAAAGAAATTGGTTCTTTCTAACAAGTCCCAAGTGTTTTGCAAGCAATAACACTTGGCACTTGGGGGCTAATGCATATTGCTTGGTTTCTTATTAAAGAGGAGCCGGTTGTGACAGTTCTAGCTGACTCAGGAGAGATATGTAGTTAAATTTTTGTCTTTTGCATAATGACTAGTAGGACCGGCTCATTCCTACTGATTAAACCGGCCCTTGGGGACTACACATGCAAATTGAAATACTATAAGCATCTGGTTTAGTTGCAAACCAGACTTGGAGGGAGTCTAAGTCAGAGGCTTCTAAGTATTCTAAGTCTACAGATCATTCAATCTTATCATAATCAGAAGACTTGGAGGCTGGCAGGGTATATAACTTATATAAGCCGGAGAACGTACCTCATATTTTTGGTGCATCTGTTTGACCATCTCATTTTCTGAATCACGGCTGGAGTGCACTTGACTGAGATAACCAGATAACACTTCGCTAATACTCAGGTGAGCATAATGGGAGACGTCAAACCTCACCTTCTGCCTTTCCATAACTTCTTGTTTGGCAGAGTGTCTTGCCAGAATAGTTGGGTTCCCTGGTTCAACAAAACTAGTACCAGTGATTAAAACGTCATCATCGTGCCTCTCTGGCGGGTTAGCTGAGCTTGACGGCTCAATACTTGATGGGTCAATAGCAGTTTCATCCGCAGACGGCTCAGGTAAATCTGGTTGAACGTTGAAAGCAGGGTCCTCTGGTTGTTCAGCGTGTTCTGGCACAAAGGTTGACTGCTCTGGTTCAGCAGTTTTTGGATCCTCGGCTGGCTTTGTCACCTTTGCTTTTTTGGGCTTTGCTTGACCACTAAAAAGAATTTGGACAAGTCAGTATATGGATGTGTATATAAAGGTACAGAAGAAGGATAATTATCTTTACACGGGGCGGTCTTGAAAGCCGGCAATTGAGTCTGTGATGAATCACCAGAGGAGGAACGACAAATCTCCTGCAAGGATGGAATCAAAATTGGGTGATTAATAAAGGTAACTCCATTTGTAAATACAAGGGTCCAGGTTAAAAAAGAATCTCATTTTGGCGTTTCCGAGGGGTATTCGGTAAGCCGGAGGGTAAATCGTCATCTCCACCGGTCCGAGTCTGGCGGCGGCTCTCATGTTGTTGTCGTTTCAAAAGAAAATGAGGATCTAAATAAGCCAAGGGGTGTGAAAACCTTACTTTCCGGGTTACCCACCGAAGTTTCTGCCTTGGTAAAGGTTCTGAGTCGGAGGAAATAATAGTTACCTCTTCTTCGCCTGCCTGGCTGGTCCCCGTGTCATCCTGGCAATAGTCAGTGTCAATAATGTTGTTAAAAACAGGCCAAGGGAGTCAAGGGCTACCTCCGACTCAGAGGTGTCATCCAGCTTGGGTAAATCAGAGGCATTTGGTTTCTTCTTAGACTTTCTGACGGTCTTCTTGGCGGCTCTTGCAGCAGCTCTAGCTTTTTTAGCAGCCTCATGGTCATATTTGGCTTTCCAGAAGTCAGATTTGGCCTGTGGAAGGATGACGTGTTGAAATTCATATGATATTTAAACCGCTGAAGGAAAAAAGAAGTCAAAAAGATTTTCCTCTTGCGCCGGGTTAAGCTTGCAAAAAGGATTCAAACCCACTAGGCTGTAGTCTTCATATTTGCTATTGAAAAGTGTGGTTGCCATTTCAACGATGGCATGTTCAGTCAAACGCACAGAGCTATGGCGTAAAGGATCATTAGTTCCTCCGGTGTATGAACACATCAAGCCGGATCGGCGGCTTAAAGGTATGATCCGCCATGCGACCCAGTAGCGGATCAAGTCAACTCCGGTCAAGCCATTTCCTAACAAGGCTTGAACTTTTTTGATTTTGGGGACAAGTTTCTTGCGTTCGGCAGGGGTGAGTTTATCAGGAAGTGGGTGCTTTGCGTCAAGACGATCAGCACGATAACCCGGCATCGGATTCTCATCAGACGGTGAGATGTCTTTACAATAGAACCATGTTTGATTCCAGTCCTTGGGATGGCTTGGTAGGACTACTTGAGGGAAGATGGCATCTTGTCAGCGTTGAATTGAAATCCCGCCAAGTGAAGGAAATATGCCCTAGAGGCAATAATAAAGTTATTATTTATTTCCTTATATCATGATAAAAGTTTATTATTCATGCTAGAATTGTATTAACCGGAAACATAATACATGTGTGAATACATAGACAAACAGAGTGTCACTAGTATGCCTCTACTTGACTAGCCCGTTAATCAAAGATGGTTATGTTTCCTAACCATGGACAAAGAGTTGTTATTTGATTAACGGGATCACATCATTAGTTGAATGATCTGATTGACATGACCCATTCCATTAGCTTAGCACCCGATCGTTTAGTATGTTGCTATTGCTTTCTTCATGACTTATACATGTTCCTATGACTATGAGATTATGCAACTACCGTTTGCCAGAGGAACACTTTGTGTGCTACCAAACGTCACAACGTAACTGGGTGATTATAAAGGAGCTCTACAGGTGTCTCCAAAGGTACATGTTGGGTTGGCGTATTTCGAGATTAGGATTTGTCACTCCGATTGTCGGAGAGGTATCTCTGGGCCCTCTCGGTAATGCACATCACTTAAGCCTTGCAAGCATTGCGACTAATGAGTTAGTTGCGGGATGATGTATTACGGAACGAGTAAAGAGACTTGCCGGTAACGAGATTGAACTAGGTATAGGATACCGACGGTCGAATCTCGGGCAAGTAACATACCGATGACAAGGGGAACAACGTATGTTGTTATGCGGTCTGACCGATAAAAGATCTTCGTAGAATATGTAGGAGCCAATATGAGCATCCAGGTTCCGCTATTGGTTATTGACCGGAGACATGTCTCGGTCATGTCTACATTGTTCTCGAACCCGTAGGGTCCGCACGCTTAAGGTTACGATGACAGTTATATTATGACTTTATGCATTTTGATGTACCGAAGGTTGTTTGGTGTCCCGGATGTGATTACGGACATGACGAGGAGTCTCGAAATGGTCGAGACATAAAGATTGATATATTGGAAGCCTATGTTTGGATATCGGAAGTGTTCCGGGTGAAATCGGGATTTTACCGGAGTACCGGGAGGTTACCGGAACCCCCCGGGAGCTCTATGGGCCTTAATGGGCCTTAGTGGAAGAAGAGGAGAGGCAGCCAGGGCTGGGCCGCGCGCCCCTCCCCCTAGTCTGAATAGGACAAGGAGAGAGGGGGCCGGCGCCCCCCTCCTTCTCTCTCTCTCTTTTCCCCCTCCTTGAATCCTATTCCAATTAGGAAAGGGGGGAGTCCTACTCCCAGAAGGAGTAGGACTCCTCCTGGCGCGCCTCTCCTTGGCCGGCCAGCCCCCCCCCCTTGATCCTTTATATACAGAGGCAGGGGAACCCCAGAGACACAAGTTGATCCACGTGATCATATTCTTAGCCGTGTGCGGTGCCCCCTTCCACCATAGTCCTCGATAATATTGTAGCGGTGCTTAGGCGAAGCCCTGCGACGGTAGTACATCAAGATCGTCACCACGCCGTCGTGCTGACGGAACTCTTCCCCGACACTTTGCTGGATCGGAGTCCGGGGATCGTCATCGAGCTGAACGTGTGTTAGAACTCGGAGGTGCCGTAGTTTCGGTGCTTGATTGGTCGGGCCGTGGAGACGTACGACTACATCAACCAAACGCTTCCGTTGTCGATATACAAGGGTACGTAGATCATACTCTCCCCTCTCATTGCTATGCATCACCATGATCTTGTGTGAGCGTAGGAATTTTTTTTGAAATTACTACGAAGCCCTACAGTGGCATCCGAGCCTAGGTTTTATATGTTGATGTTATATGCACGAGTAGAACACAAGTGAGTTGTGGGCGATATAAGTCATACTGCTTACCAGCATGTCATACTTTGGTTCGGCGGTATTGTTGGACGAAGCGGCCCAGACCGACATTACGCGTACGCTTACGCGAGACCGGTTCTCCCGACGTGCTTTGCACATAGGTGGCTTGCGGGTGACAGTTTCTCCAACTTTAGTTGAACCGAGTGTGGCTACGCCCAGTCCTTGCGAAGGTTAAAACAGCACCAACTTGACAAACTATCGTTGTGGTTTTGATGCGTAGGTAAGATTGGTTCTTGCTTAAGCCCGTAGCAGCCACGTAAAATATGCAACAACAAAGTAGAGGACGTCTAACTTGTTTTTGTAGGGCATGTAGTGATGTGATATGGTCAAGACATGATGCTAAATTTTATCGTATGACATGATCATGTTTTGTAACCGAGTTATCGGCAACTGGCAGGAGCCATATGGTTGTCGCTTTATTGTATGCAATGCAATCGCGCTGTAATGCTTTACTTTATCACTAAGCGGTAGCGATAGTCGTGGAAGCATAAGATTGGCGAGACGACAACGATGCTACGATGGAGATCAAGGTGTCGCGCCGGTGACGATGGTGATCATGACGGTGCTTCGAAGATGGAGATCACAAGCACAAGATGATGATGGCCATATCATATCACTTATATTGATTGCATGTGATGTTTATCTTTTATGCATCTTATCTTACTTTGGTTGACGGTAGCATTATAAGATGATCTCTCACTAAATTATCAAGGAGTGTTCTCCCTGAGTATGCACCGTTGCAAAAGTTTTTCGTGCTGAGACACCACGTGATGATCGGGTGTGATAGGCTCTATGTTCAAATACAACGGGTGCAAAACAGTTGCACACGCGGAATACTCAGGTTATATTTGACGAGCCAAGCATATACAGATATGGCCTCGGAACACGGAGACCGAAAGGTCGAGCGTGAATCATATAGTAGATATGATCAACATAGTGATGTTCACCAATGAAACTACTCCATCTCACGTGATGATCGGACATGGTTTAGTTGATTTGGATCACGTAATCACTTAGAGGATTAGAGGGATGTCTATCTAAGTGGGAGTTCTTTAAGTAATATGATTAATTGAACCTAAATTTATCATGAACTTAGTACCTGATAGTATCTTGCTTGTTTATGTATGATTGTAGATAAATGGCCCGTGCTGTTGTTCCGTTGAATTTTAATGCGTTCCTTGAGAAAGCAAAGTTGAAAGATGATGGTAGCAATTACACGGACTGGGTCCATAACTTGAGGATCATCCTCATTGCTGCACAGAAGAATTACATCCTGGAAGCACTGCTGGGTGCCAGGCCTGCTGCTGGAGCAACACCAGATGTTGTGAACGTCTGGCAGAGCAAAGCTGATGACTACTCGATAGTTCAATGTGCCATGCTTTACGACTTAGAACCGGGACTTCAACGACGTTTTGAACGTCATGGAGCATATGAGATGTTCCAGGAGTTGAAGTTAATATTTCAAGCAAATGCCCGGATTGAGAGATATGAAGTCTCCAATAAGTTCTATAGCTGCAAGATGGAGGAGAACAGTTCTGTCAGTGAGCATATACTCAAAATGTCTGGGTATAATAATCACTTGATTCAGATGGGAGTTAATCTTCCAGATGATTGTGTCATTGACAGAATTCTCCAATCACTGCCACCAAGCTACAAGAGCTTCGTGATGAACTATAATATGCAAGGGATGAATAAGACTATTCCCGAGCTCTTCACAATGCTGAAAACTGCGGAGGTAGAAATCAAGAAGGAGCATCAAGTGTTGATGGTCAACAAGACCACTAGTTTCAAGAAAAAGGGCAAAGGGAAGAAGAAGGAGAACTTCAAGAAGAACAGCAAACAAGTTGCTGCTCAAGAGAAGAAACCCAAGTCTGGACCTAAGCCTGAAACTGAGTGCTTTTACTGCAAGAAGACTGGTCACTGGAAGCGGAACTGCCCCAAGTATTTGGCGGATAAGAAGGATGGCAAGGTGAACAAAGGTATATGTGATATACATGTTATTGATGTGTACCTTACTAATGCTCGCAGTAGCACCTGGGTATTTGATACTGGTTCTGTTGCTAATATTTGCAACTCGAAACAGGGACTATGGATTAAGCGAAGATTGGCTAAGGACGAGGTGACGATGCGCGTAGGAAACGGTTCCAAAGTCGATGTGATCGCGGTCGGCATGCTACCTCTACATCTACCTTCGGGATTAATATTAGACCTAAATAATTGTTGTTTGGTGCCAGTGTTGAGCATGAACATTATATCTGGATCTTGTTTGATGCTAGACGGTTATTCATTTAAATCAGAGAATAATGGTTGTTCTATTTATATGAGTAATATCTTTTATGGTCATGCACCCTTGAAGAGTGGTCTATTCTTATTGAATCTCGATAGTAGTAACACACATATTCATAATGTTGAAGCCAAAAGATGCAGAGTTGATAATGATAGTGCAACTTATTTGTGGCACTGCCATTTAGGTCATATCGGTGTAAAGCGCATGAAGAAACTCCATACTGATGGACTTTTGGAACCACTTGATTATGAATCAATTGGTACTTGCGAACCGTGCCTCATGGGCAAGATGACTAAAACACCGTTCTCCGGTACTATGGAGAGAGCAACAGATTTGTTGGAAATCATACATACAGATGTATGTGGTCCGACGAATATTGAGGCTCGTGGCGGATATCGTTATTTTCTCACCTTCACAGATGATTTAAGCAGATATGGGTATATCTACTTAATGAAACATAAGTCTGAAACGTTTGAAAAGTTCAAAGAATTTCATAATGAAGTTGAAAATCATCGTAACAAGAAAATAAAGTTTCTATGATCTGATCGTGGAGGAGAATATTTGAGTTACGAGTTTGGTGTACATTTGAAACAATGCGGAATAGTTTCGCAACTCACGCCACCCAGAACACCACAGCGTAATGGTGTGTCCGAACGTCGTAATTGTACTTTACTAGATATGGTGCGATCTATGATGTCTCTTACTGATTTACCGCTATCGTTTTGTGGTTATGCTTTGGAGACGGCCGCATTCACGTTAAATAGGGCACCATTAAAATCCGTTGAGACGACGCCTTATGAACTATGGTTTGGCAAGAAACCAAAGTTGTCGTTTCTGAAAGTTTGGGGCTGCGATGCTTATGTGAAAAAGCTTCAACCTGATAAGCTCGAACCCAAATCGGAGAAATGTGTCTTCATAGGATATCCAAAGGAGACTATTGGATACACCTTCTATCACAGATCCGAAGGCAAGACTTTTGTTGCTAGGTTCGGAAACTTTCTAGAGAAGGAGTTTCTCTCGAAAGAAGTGAGTGGGAGGAAAGTAGAACTTGACGAGGTAACTGTACCTGCTCCCTTATTGTAAAGTAGTGCATCACAGAAAACTGTTTTTGTGACACCTACACCAATTAGTGAGGAAGCTAATGATAATGATCATGAAACTTCGGAACAAGATACTACTGAACCTCGTAGATCAACCAGAGTGAGATCCGCGCCAGAGTGGTACGGTAATCCAGTTCTGGAAGTCATGCTACTAGATCATGATGAACCTACAAAGTATGAAGAAGCGATGGTGAGCCCAGATTCCGCAAAATGGCTTGAAGCCATGAAATCTGAGATGGGATCCATGTATGAGAACAAAGTGTGGACTTTGGTTGACTTGCCCAATGATCGGCAAGCAATTGAGAATAAATGGATCTTCAAGAAGAAGACTGACGCCGACGGTAATATTACTGTCTACAAAACTCGACTTGTCGCAAAAGGGTTTCGGCAAGTTCAAGGGGTTGACTACGATGAGACCTTCTCACCCGTAGCGATGCTTAAGTCTGTCCGAATCATGTTAGCAATTGCCGCATTTTATGATTATGAAATTTGGCAGATGGATGTCAAAACTGCATTCCTGAATGGATTTCTGGAAGAAGAGTTGTATATGATGCAACCGGAAGGTTTTGTCGATCCAAAAGGAGCTAACAAAGTGTGCAAGCTCCAGCGATCCATTTATGGACTGGTGCAAGCCTCTCAGAGTTGGAATAAACGCTTTGATAGTGTGATCAAAGCATTTGGTTTTATACAGACTTTTGGAGAAGCCTGTATTTACAAGAAAGTGAGTGGGAGCTCTGTAGCATTTCTGATATTATATGTGGATGACATATTACTGATTGGAAATGATATAGAATTTCTGGATAGCATAAAGGGATACTTGAATAAGAGTTTTTCAATGAAAGACCTCGGTGAAGCTGCTTACATATTAGGCATAAAGATCTATAGAGATAGATCGAGACGTTTAATTGGACTTTCACAAAGCACATACCTTGACAAGATTTTGAAGAAGTTCAAAATGGATCAAGCAAAGAAAGGGTTCTTGCCTGTGTTACAAGGTGTGAAGTTGAGTCGGACTCAATGCCCGACCACTGCAGAAGATAGAGAGAAGATGAAAGATGTTCCCTATGCTTCAGCCATAGGCTCTATCATGTATGCAATGCTGTGTACCAGACCTGATGTGTGCCTTGCTATAAGTCTAGCAGGGAGGTACCAAAGTAATCCAGGAGTGGATCACTGGACAGCGGTCAAGAACATCCTGAAGTACCTGAAAAGAACTAAGGATATGTTTCTCGTATATGGAGGTGACAAAGAGCTCATCGTAAACGGTTACGTTGTTGCAAGCTTTGACACTGATCCGGACGATTCGAAATCGCAAACCAGATACGTGTTTACATTAAACGGTGGAGCTGTCGGTTGGTGCAGTTCTAAACAAAGTGTCGTGGCGGGATCTACGTGTGAAGCGGAATACATAGCTGCTTCGGAAGTAGCAAATGAAGGAGTCTGGATGAAGGAGTTCATATCCGATCTAGGTGTCATACCTAGTGCATCGGGTCCAATGAAAATCTTTTGTGACAATACTGGTGCAATTGCCTTGGCGAAGGAATCCAGATTTCACAAGAGAACCAAGCACATCAAGAGACGCTTCAATTCCATCCGGGATCTAGTCCAGGTGGGAGACATAGAGATTTGCAAGATACATACGGATCTGAATGTTGCAGACCCGTTGACTAAGCCTCTTCCACGAGAAAAACATGATCAGCACCAAGGCTCCATGGGTGTTAGAATCATTACTGTGTAATCTAGATTATTGACTCTAGTGCAAGTGGGAGACTGAAGGAAATATGCCCTAGAGGCAATAATAAAGTTATTATTTATTTCCTTATATCATGATAAAAGTTTATTATTCATGCTAGAATTGTATTAACCGGAAACATAATACATGTGTGAATACATAGACAAACAGAGTGTCACTAGTATGCCTCTACTTGACTAGCCCGTTAATCAAAGATGGTTATGTTTCCTAACCATGGACAAAGAGTTGTTATTTGATTAATGGGATCACATCATTAGTTGAATGATCTGATTGACATTCCATTAGCTTAGCACCCGATCGTTTAGTATGTTGCTATTGCTTTCTTCATGACTTATACATGTTCCTATGACTATGAGATTATGCAACTCCCGTTTGCCAGAGGAAACTTTGTGTGCTACCAAACGTCACAACGTAACTGGGTGATTATAAAGGAGCTCTACAGGTGTCTCCAAAGGTACATGTTGGGTTGGCGTATTTCGAGATTAGGATTTGTCACTCCGATTGTCGGAGAGGTATCTCTGGGCCCTCTCGGTAATGCACATCACTTAAGCCTTGCAAGCATTGCGACTAATGAGTTAGTTGCGGGATGATGTATTACAGAACGAGTAAAGAGACTTGCCGGTAACGAGATTGAACTAGGTATAGGATACCGACGGTCGAATCTCGGGCAAGTAACATACCGATGACAAGGGGAACAACGTATGTTGTTATGCGGTCTGACCGATAAAAGATCTTCGTAGAATATGTAGGAGCCAATATGAGCATCCAGGTTCCGCTATTGGTTATTGACCGGAGACATGTCTCGGTCATGTCTACATTGTTCTCGAACCCGTAGGGTCCGCACGCTTAAGGTTACGATGACAGTTATATTATGACTTTATGCATTTTGATGTACCGAAGGTTGTTTGGTGTCCCGGATGTGATTACGGACATGACGAGGAGTCTCGAAATGGTCGAGACATAAAGATTGATATATTGGAAGCCTATGTTTGGATATCGGAAGTGTTCCGGGTGAAATCGGGATTTTACCGGAGTACCGGGAGGTTACCGGAACCCCCCGGGAGCTCTATGGGCCTTAATGGGCCTTAGTGGAAGAAGAGGAGAGGCAGCCAGGGCTGGGCCGCGCGCCCCTCCCCCTAGTCTGAATAGGACAAGGAGAGAGGGGGCCGGCGCCCCCCTCCTTCTCTCTCTCTCTTTTCCCCCTCCTTGAATCCTATTCCAATTAGGAAAGGGGGGAGTCCTACTCCCAGAAGGAGTAGGACTCCTCCTGGCGCGCCTCTCCTTGGCCGGCCAGCCCCCCCCCCTTGATCCTTTATATACAGAGGCAGGGGAACCCCAGAGACACAAGTTGATCCACGTGATCATATTCTTAGCCGTGTGCGGTGCCCCCTTCCACCATAGTCCTCGATAATATTGTAGCGGTGCTTAGGCGAAGCCCTGCGACGGTAGTACATCAAGATCGTCACCACGCCGTCGTGCTGACGGAACTCTTCCCCGACACTTTGCTGGATCGGAGTCCGGGGATCGTCATCGAGCTGAACGTGTGTTAGAACTCGGAGGTGCCGTAGTTTCGGTGCTTGATTGGTCGGGCCGTGGAGACGTACGACTACATCAACCAAACGCTTCCGTTGTCGATATACAAGGGTACGTAGATCATACTCTCCCCTCTCATTGCTATGCATCACCATGATCTTGTGTGAGCGTAGGAAATTTTTTTGAAATTACTACGAAACCCTACAGTGGCATCCGAGCCTAGGTTTTATATGTTGATGTTATATGCACGAGTAGAACACAAGTGAGTTGTGGGCGATATAAGTCATACTGCTTACCAGCATGTCATACTTTGGTTCGGCGGTATTGTTGGACGAAGCGGCCCAGACCGACATTACGCGTACGCTTACGCGAGACCGGTTCTCCCGACGTGCTTTGCACATAGGTGGCTTGCGGGTGACAGTTTCTCCAACTTTAGTTGAACCGAGTGTGGCTACGCCCAGTCCTTGCGAAGGTTAAAACAGCACCAACTTGACAAACTATCGTTGTGGTTTTGATGCGTAGGTAAGATTGGTTCTTGCTTAAGCCCGTAGCAGCCACGTAAAATATGCAACAACAAAGTAGAGGACGTCTAACTTGTTTTTGTAGGGCATGTAGTGATGTGATATGGTCAAGACATGATGCTAAATTTTATCGTATGACATGATCATGTTTTGTAACCGAGTTATCGGCAACTGGCAGGAGCCATATGGTTGTCGCTTTATTGTATGCAATGCAATCGCGCTGTAATGCTTTACTTTATCACTAAGCGGTAGCGATAGTCGTGGAAGCATAAGATTGGCGAGACGACAACGATGCTACGATGGAGATCAAGGTGTCGCGCCGGTGACGATGGTGATCATGACGGTGCTTCGAAGATGGAGATCACAAGCACAAGATGATGATGGCCATATCATATCACTTATATTGATTGCATGTGATGTTTATCTTTTATGCATCTTATCTTACTTTGGTTGACGGTAGCATTATAAGATGATCTCTCACTAAATTATCAAGGAGTGTTCTCCCTGAGTATGCACCTTTGCAAAAGTTTTTCGTGCTGAGACACCACGTGATGATCGGGTGTGATAGGCTCTATGTTCAAATACAACGGGTGCAAAACAGTTGCACACGCGGAATACTCAGGTTATACTTGACGAGCCAAGCATATACAGATATGGCCTCGGAACACGGAGACCGAAAGGTCGAGCGTGAATCATATAGTAGATATGATCAACATAGTGATGTTCACCAATGAAACTACTCCATCTCACGTGATGATCGGACATGGTTTAGTTGATTTGGATCACGTAATCACTTAGAGGATTAGAGGGATGTCTATCTAAGTGGGAGTTCTTTAAGTAATATGATTAATTGAACCTAAATTTATCATGAACTTAGTACCTGATAGTATCTTGCTTGTTTATGTATGATTGTAGATAAATGGCCCGTGCTGTTGTTCCGTTGAATTTTAATGCGTTCCTTGAGAAAGCAAAGTTGAAAGATGATGGTAGCAATTACACGGACTGGGTCCATAACTTGAGGATCATCCTCATTGCTGCACAGAAGAATTACGTCCTGGAAGCACTGCTGGGTGCCAGGCCTGCTGCTGGAGCAACACCAGATGTTGTGAACGTCTGGCAGAGCAAAGCTGATGACTACTCGATAGTTCAATGTGCCATGCTTTACGACTTAGAACCGGGACTTCAACGACGTTTTGAACGTCATGGAGCATATGAGATGTTCCAGGAGTTGAAGTTAATATTTCAAGCAAATGCCCGGATTGAGAGATATGAAGTCTCCAATAAGTTCTATAGCTGCAAGATGGAGGAGAACAGTTCTGTCAGTGAGCATATACTCAAAATGTCTGGGTATAATAATCACTTGATTCAGATGGGAGTTAATCTTCCAGATGATTGTGTCATTGACAGAATTCTCCAATCACTGCCACCAAGCTACAAGAGCTTCGTGATGAACTATAATATGCAAGGGATGAATAAGACTATTCCCGAGCTCTTCACAATGCTGAAAACTGCGGAGGTAGAAATCAAGAAGGAGCATCAAGTGTTGATGGTCAACAAGACCACTAGTTTCAAGAAAAAGGGCAAAGGGAAGAAGAAGGAGAACTTCAAGAAGAACAGCAAACAAGTTGCTGCTCAAGAGAAGAAACCCAAGTCTGGACCTAAGCCTGAAACTGAGTGCTTTTACTGCAAGAAGACTGGTCACTGGAAGCGGAACTGCCCCAAGTATTTGGCGAATAAGAAGGATGGCAAGGTGAACAAAGGTATATGTGATATACATGTTATTGATGTGTACCTTACTAATGCTCGCAGTAGCACCTGGGTATTTGATACTGGTTCTGTTGCTAATATTTGCAACTCGAAACAGGGACTATGGATTAAGCGAAGATTGGCTAAGGACGAGGTGACGATGCGCGTAGGAAACGGTTCCAAAGTCGATGTGATCGCGGTCGGCATGCTACCTCTACATCTACCTTCGGGATTAATATTAGACCTAAATAATTGTTGTTTGGTGCCAGTGTTGAGCATGAACATTATATCTGGATCTTGTTTGATGCTAGACGGTTATTCATTTAAATCAGAGAATAATGGTTGTTCTATTTATATGAGTAATATCTTTTATGGTCATGCACCCTTGAAGAGTGGTCTATTCTTATTGAATCTCGATAGTAGTAACACACATATTCATAATGTTGAAGCCAAAAGATGCAGAGTTGATAATGATAGTGCAACTTATTTGTGGCACTGCCATTTAGGTCATATCGGTGTAAAGCGCATGAAGAAACTCCATACTGATGGACTTTTGGAACCACTTGATTATGAATCAATTGGTACTTGCGAACCGTGCCTCATGGGCAAGATGACTAAAACACCGTTCTCCGGTACTATGGAGAGAGCAACAGATTTGTTGGAAATCATACATACAGATGTATGTGGTCCGACGAATATTGAGGCTCGTGGCGGATATCGTTATTTTCTCACCTTCACAGATGATTTAAGCAGATATGGGTATATCTACTTAATGAAACATAAGTCTGAAACGTTTGAAAAGTTCAAAGAATTTCATAATGAAGTTGAAAATCATCGTAACAAGAAAATAAAGTTTCTACGATCTGATCGTGGAGGAGAATATTTGAGTTACGAGTTTGGTGTACATTTGAAACAATGCGGAATAGTTTCGCAACTCACGCCACCCAGAACACCACAGCGTAATGGTGTGTCCGAACGTCGTAATTGTACTTTACTAGATATGGTGCGATCTATGATGTCTCTTACTGATTTACCGCTATCGTTTTGTGGTTATGCTTTGGAGACGGCCGCATTCACGTTAAATAGGGCACCATTAAAATCCGTTGAGACGACGCCTTATGAACTATGGTTTGGCAAGAAACCAAAGTTGTCGTTTCTGAAAGTTTGGGGCTGCGATGCTTATGTGAAAAAGCTTCAACCTGATAAGCTCGAACCCAAATCGGAGAAATGTGTCTTCATAGGATATCCAAAGGAGACTATTGGATACACCTTCTATCACAGATCCGAAGGCAAGACTTTTGTTGCTAGGTTCGGAAACTTTCTAGAGAAGGAGTTTCTCTCGAAAGAAGTGAGTGGGAGGAAAGTAGAACTTGACGAGGTAACTGTACCTGCTCCCTTATTGTAAAGTAGTGCATCACAGAAAACTGTTTTTGTGACACCTACACCAATTAGTGAGGAAGCTAATGATAATGATCATGAAACTTCGGAACAAGATACTACTGAACCTCGTAGATCAACCAGAGTGAGATCCGCGCCAGAGTGGTACGGTAATCCAGTTCTGGAAGTCATGCTACTAGATCATGATGAACCTACAAAGTATGAAGAAGCGATGGTGAGCCCAGATTCCGCAAAATGGCTTGAAGCCATGAAATCTGAGATGGGATCCATGTATGAGAACAAAGTGTGGACTTTGGTTGACTTGCCCAATGATCGGCAAGCAATTGAGAATAAATGGATCTTCAAGAAGAAGACTGACGCCGACGGTAATATTACTGTCTACAAAACTCGACTTGTCGCAAAAGGGTTTCGGCAAGTTCAAGGGGTTGACTACGATGAGACCTTCTCACCCGTAGCGATGCTTAAGTCTGTCCGAATCATGTTAGCAATTGCCGCATTTTATGATTATGAAATTTGGCAGATGGATGTCAAAACTGCATTCCTGAATGGATTTCTGGAAGAAGAGTTGTATATGATGCAACCGGAAGGTTTTGTCGATCCAAAAGGAGCTAACAAAGTGTGCAAGCTCCAGCGATCCATTTATGGACTGGTGCAAGCCTCTCAGAGTTGGAATAAACGCTTTGATAGTGTGATCAAAGCATTTGGTTTTATACAGACTTTTGGAGAAGCCTGTATTTACAAGAAAGTGAGTGGGAGCTCTGTAGCATTTCTGATATTATATGTGGATGACATATTACTGATTGGAAATGATATAGAATTTCTGGATAGCATAAAGGGATACTTGAATAAGAGTTTTTCAATGAAAGACCTCGGTGAAGCTGCTTACATATTAGGCATAAAGATCTATAGAGATAGATCGAGACGTTTAATTGGACTTTCACAAAGCACATACCTTGACAAGATTTTGAAGAAGTTCAAAATGGATCAAGCAAAGAAAGGGTTCTTGCCTGTGTTACAAGGTGTGAAGTTGAGTCGGACTCAATGCCCGACCACTGCAGAAGATAGAGAGAAGATGAAAGATGTTCCCTATGCTTCAGCCATAGGCTCTATCATGTATGCAATGCTGTGTACCAGACCTGATGTGTGCCTTGCTATAAGTCTAGCAGGGAGGTACCAAAGTAATCCAGGAGTGGATCACTGGACAGCGGTCAAGAACATCCTGAAGTACCTGAAAAGAACTAAGGATATGTTTCTCGTATATGGAGGTGACAAAGAGCTCATCGTAAACGGTTACGTTGTTGCAAGCTTTGACACTGATCCGGACGATTCGAAATCGCAAACCAGATACGTGTTTACATTAAACGGTGGAGCTGTCGGTTGGTGCAGTTCTAAACAAAGTGTCGTGGCGGGATCTACGTGTGAAGCGGAATACATAGCTGCTTCGGAAGTAGCAAATGAAGGAGTCTGGATGAAGGAGTTCATATCCGATCTAGGTGTCATACCTAGTGCATCGGGTCCAATGAAAATCTTTTGTGACAATACTGGTGCAATTGCCTTGGCGAAGGAATCCAGATTTCACAAGAGAACCAAGCACATCAAGAGACGCTTCAATTCCATCCGGGATCTAGTCCAGGTGGGAGACATAGAGATTTGCAAGATACATACGGATCTGAATGTTGCAGACCCGTTGACTAAGCCTCTTCCACGAGAAAAACATGATCAGCACCAAGGCTCCATGGGTGTTAGAATCATTACTGTGTAATCTAGATTATTGACTCTAGTGCAAGTGGGAGACTGAAGGAAATATGCCCTAGAGGCAATAATAAAGTTATTATTTATTTCCTTATATCATGATAAAAGTTTATTATTCATGCTAGAATTGTATTAACCGGAAACATAATACATGTGTGAATACATAGACAAACAGAGTGTCACTAGTATGCCTCTACTTGACTAGCCCGTTAATCAAAGATGGTTATGTTTCCTAACCATGGACAAAGAGTTGTTATTTGATTAATGGGATCACATCATTAGTTGAATGATCTGATTGACATTCCATTAGCTTAGCACCCGATCGTTTAGTATGTTGCTATTGCTTTCTTCATGACTTATACATGTTCCTATGACTATGAGATTATGCAACTCCCGTTTGCCAGAGGAACACTTTGTGTGCTACCAAACGTCACAACGTAACTGGGTGATTATAAAGGAGCTCTACAGGTGTCTCCAAAGGTACATGTTGGGTTGGCGTATTTCGAGATTAGGATTTGTCACTCCGATTGTCGGAGAGGTATCTCTGGGCCCTCTCGGTAATGCACATCACTTAAGCCTTGCAAGCATTGCGACTAATGAGTTAGTTGCGGGATGATGTATTACAGAACGAGTAAAGAGACTTGCCGGTAACGAGATTGAACTAGGTATAGGATACCGACGGTCGAATCTCGGGCAAGTAACATACCGATGACAAGGGGAACAACGTATGTTGTTATGCGGTCTGACCGATAAAAGATCTTCGTAGAATATGTAGGAGCCAATATGAGCATCCAGGTTCCGCTATTGGTTATTGACCGGAGACATGTCTCGGTCATGTCTACATTGTTCTCGAACCCGTAGGGTCCGCACGCTTAAGGTTACGATGACAGTTATATTATGACTTTATGCATTTTGATGTACCGAAGGTTGTTTGGTGTCCCGGATGTGATTACGGACATGACGAGGAGTCTCGAAATGGTCGAGACATAAAGATTGATATATTGGAAGCCTATGTTTGGATATCGGAAGTGTTCCGGGTGAAATCGGGATTTTACCGGAGTACCGGGAGGTTACCGGAACCCCCCGGGAGCTCTATGGGCCTTAATGGGCCTTAGTGGAAGAAGAGGAGAGGCAGCCAGGGCTGGGCCGCGCGCCCCTCCCCCTAGTCTGAATAGGACAAGGAGAGAGGGGGCCGGCGCCCCCCTCCTTCTCTCTCTCTCTTTTCCCCCTCCTTGAATCCTATTCCAATTAGGAAAGGGGGGAGTCCTACTCCCAGAAGGAGTAGGACTCCTCCTGGCGCGCCTCTCCTTGGCCGGCCAGCCCCCCCCCCTTGATCCTTTATATACAGAGTCAGGGGAACCCCAGAGACACAAGTTGATCCACGTGATCATATTCTTAGCCGTGTGCGGTGCCCCCTTCCACCATAGTCCTCGATAATATTGTAGCGGTGCTTAGGCGAAGCCCTGCGACGGTAGTACATCAAGATCGTCACCACGCCGTCGTGCTGACGGAACTCTTCCCCGACATTTTGCTGGATCGGAGTCCGGGGATCGTCATCGAGCTGAACGTGTGTTAGAACTCGGAGGTGCCGTAGTTTCGGTGCTTGATCGGTCGGGCCGTGGAGACGTACGACTACATCAACCAAACGCTTCCGTTGTCGATCTACAAGGGTACGTAGATCATACTCTCCCCTCTCGTTGCTATGCATCACCATGATCTTGTGTGAGCGTAGGAATTTTTTTTGAAATTACTACGAAACCCTACACCAAGTTCCAAGATGGGACCATCGGTGTACTCGTTCTGGCGGTTCAGGTAGAAGTATTCCCTGAAGAGTTCAACAGTAGGTTCTTCTTGAAGGTAAACTTCACATAAAACTTGGAAGTTACAGATGTTTGATACGGAATTGGGTCCGATATCTTGCGGATGGAGTTTGAAAAAGTGCAGAACATCTCTAAAGAATTTTGAGCCGGGCGGCGAGAAGCCCCGGGTCATATGATCAGTGAAGATAATAATTTCACCGTCCTTCGGTTGAGGTATTTCTTCAGCCGGATCAGGAGCACGATAAGGCATGACACTTTTCTCTGGTAATTATCCAACAGTGACGAAATCTTTCAAAGTGCTCTCGGTGACTGTGGAAGGGACCCAATTACAAGTGGTCATCGTTTTCACCAGCATGGTGAAAGGACAATCTACAAGGAAATAGTTTGTCGGCTCAAATTAGTTGGTGGGATTGCAAGTTAACAATTACAGTGCATGTTTATAATGGCGGCTTAAGCAAGGGCTAATGATATATGAAGAAAAGATAAGCCGGCAGGGTAAGCCGCCATGACTAAGATATTCAAGAGTTGCCGAAAGCAAAATTAGCAAAATTGGCTAAGTACTGGATAAACAAATTTCCCCAGATGGAGGTTACAAATTTGGATCTATCGTTGTTTAGAAAAAAGGGAATAAATTCATCTACAAAAGGTGACCATGGAAAAGCAGAGGATCCCTAGAGGAGATCTGTCGCGGTGGGGATATGATCTAGTATTAAAACAAGTGCTAAAACTACTACCGCGCAAGATTCCTATGGTTTTTGGATCTAATACATGGATCTAAACAAAGAAAAAGAAGGACGGTGACGAATACGGATGAACACCGACAAACCCTAATGGCAGATTTGTGACAGAGAAAGGAAAGCTTACTAGTGTTGTTAGAACAGCGGAGTGGCGCCGCGGTTCTCTGGTCTACTCAGGGCGATGCAGCGGCCGGAGTCGAGGACGAGGACGGAGGTCGACGGCGACAAGGTTCGTGTGGGACGATGCGTTGCGAGGAGGAAGGAAGGAGAAGGAGAAGAATGAGAGATGACCCTATGGTCCTATTTATAAGGATACAGGAAAACAGGCGGGCGCGAAAGACGAGGAGGCCGAATGATGGTTATCCAGCTAATTGGACGCCTCGATTTTTGGGAAGACATTAAGATAAAGATCCGTTAAAGATGACGTTGTGGCGGGTTTCCAAAATTCTTGGAGATGACGTCATGGCGGGTTACAAAGTTTTTGCAGCGGATATGGAAGGATTTTTCTAAGTCTTGAAGATTGACATGAACAAGTTCAAATCAACCCGGGGCCTAATGTTGGGGTATAACTATTAGGTATGACCCGCCCAGGAGGGGCCGGCTCATCCCCATGATGATTCATCACAATGAAGCCCAAGATCATATGGTGGTTCATAGGTAGGCTTAGTAGAGGGCCCAGACCCAAAGGCGGCTTAAGGCCCATAGATATAAACCGCCATGTATGTAAAGCTTGTATTGTAAAGTATGTAAGAAAGGTCACCGAGCCGGATACATTATATAAACCGGCCGGGACTCTAAGGGTCGTAGGGCGTCAACCCGTGTATATAAGGGGACGACCTAGCAGTGGCTTAAGAGAAGAAAAACAACAGATCGAGAGCCGGGTCAAGCGTATTCGCTCCCTGCTCATTGAAACCCTAGCAATACTAACTACAAACTGGACTAGGCTTTTACCTTCATCGTAAGGGGCCGAACCAGTATAAACTCCTCGTGTCCTTTGTCCTGATTAACCCCTTTAAGCTAACCTCAACGCGATGGCTCCACGACTAAGTCCTCACACTAAGATATCTGCCGTGACAATTCCACGACAATGTTGGAGTTTTTACCAGTCTTAATTGAGAAAGGGTTCTCACTATTTTATTTTGTGTATTTTCTCAATTGCTATTTCTTAATATTTCTATCAAGATTGTGTTTGCTCTTGTCCTTAGCTTTCCAACAAACTTGATTTCGTCGAATTCAGAGCTCATGTGCGAAAGTTGTGGCTGTTTTGATATTACCTGTTTTTCATAGAGAGATTGTACCGCCCCATAGAGAGGTTGTACCGGTTGATTGGTACAACCGGTATTTGGAGCGGTTGTACCGCTCCAGAATTGGTCTAAAGGTTGTATCGGCCATGTACCGCTCTACCACCGGACTAGTTTCTGTTTTGGAGCGGTTCTTGGGCGGTTGTTGACCAGTTGTGCCGGTTAGTTCAGCTTGACCAGTACTACCGGTTCCCCAGGCTGTTGTACCGCTCAGGGCTTTTTCCTATAGGTTGGTTTTTCCTCTGCTTTGACCTGTTGTACCGGTTCGTGCACCGGTTGTACCGGTCCTACTATTTTCTGCACATAACGGGCAGATTCATGGGGACCTATAAAAGGGGATCTTCTTCCCCATTGTACCCTATCTTTTGAGCTCGTGTTCTTCCTCCATTGTTGACCTTCTTCGAGCTTGCTTTCTCTCAATCCCTCCAATGATTCTTGCTAGTTCTTGAGGGAAAAGAGAGAGGAGATCTAGATCTACGTTTCCACCAATTACTTTCTCCTCTATGTGAGGGGAACACATTGGATCTAGATCTTGGAGTTCTTCGTGTTCTCTTCTTTGTTCTTCCTCTCATTTTTCTCCCTAGCATTAGTTGCTTTGGTAGGATTTGGGAGAGAAGGACTTGGATACTCCGTGTGCCCTTACCATTGCATTTGGTGCATCCGTTTGAGTTCTCCACGGTGATACGTGGAAGTTACAAGTTGAGAAGTTTATTACTCTTGGGTGCTTGGTACCCTTGAGCTTGTTCCTCTTGGGTGCTTGGGCGCCCTAGACGGTTGGTGGTGTTCGGAGCTCAATCATTATGATGTAAAGCTCTAGGCAAGCGTTGGGGTCTCCAATTAGGTTGTGGAGATCGCCCCGAGTATTTTGACGGGTTCCGGTGACTGTCCCCAAGGGTTGCCAAAGTGTACGGGTTCGGTGACCGCCCCCAAGGGTTGCCATTTGTACGGGTTCGGTGACCGCCCTCAAGGGTCCCGTAGTAGAATCACGGCATCTTGCATTGTGCGAGGGCGTGAGGAGATTACGGTGGCCCTAGTGGCTTCTTGGAGAGCATTGTGCCTCCACACCGCTCCAAACGAAGATTAGCATCCGCAAGGGTGTGAACTTCGGGATACATCGTCATCTCCGCGTGCCTTGGTTATCTCTACCCGAGACCTTTACTTATGCACTTTACTTTGTGATAGCCATATTGTTTCTTGTCATATATCTTGCTATCACTTAGTTGTTTATCTTGCTTAGCATAAGTTGTTGGTGCACATAGGTGAGCCTAGTTGTTGTAGGGTTTGTGCTTGACAAATTAACCGCTAGGTTTATTCTGCATTTGTTCAAGCCTAAACCGTAATTATTTTAAAGCGCCTATTCACCCCTCCCTCTAGGCGACATCCACGATCTTTCACTAGGTGCAACATAGTTATTCTCTCACTTGGTGATACCATTAGGTTTTGCTGGATGAATCAGATGAAAGATTTACCCAAGAACAACAAAATCCCATGTTCTAGAGTTGGGATTAATTAGTTAGAGTTGGTCCATTTAATTGATTTACTGGTTAAAATAAAGGTTAGAATAAAAGGTGTTGATTTGTAGTGACACCATATAACGAACGAAGTGATGCTTTCTCTTGAATACATTATGGGGACATACATAGTGTCCTTATATTAGCTAGTTCATGGCAATGGTGTGTAGGGATGAAATTCAAGTCGAGTCGAGCTAGCTCGGCTCGACTCTGTTAGACCTTGTTAAGATAGTGAGTTAGCTCGGCTAACAACTCATTATCATAAAGAGCTCAACTTCGAAGTCGGCTCAACTCGTGTAACTCGCAGCTAGCTTGTTTAACTCGTTATAAACGTAAATAACAAAAAAAATACCTTTTATTCACAAACCAACAATCAACAATTTAGATTAAAGACATATTTGGTGCACTCCACAAATGACAACAATCAACAACGATATTGATATTTATCTCACACCTCTTTTGATTAACAAGCTTAATGAGCTAAACGAGTAACTTGTTAGCTCGGCTTGTTAAACTCATTGTGTTAACAAACTCAGATTAAAACGCGGCTTGACTCATTACTCATCGAGTTCAAGCGGAGTCGAGTCATGAGCTACTCGTTTAGTTTGCAAGTTTCAAGTTAAAATTCCAGCCCTAATGGTGTGCACTAGTACAATAGGTAATACATACATAAGTTTTGTGATGCTGGTTCTGACTACATTCCTAATGTCCTTTTCCGTAGTTCCTTGCTACTAGGCTCATGATTTACTATCTTTGCCATTTAATTCTATCTTTTAATTGAACACATAAGCAATTAGTTCTTCAATAATATGGGAGCAACCAACGAAGTCTATCCAGGGTTTGGAAAGATACATTGAAGGAAGAGGTTTATAGGCCAAACGCCAGATGGCGGTGGGCTCAAGATCTGTAGCGCTCGGAAAGGTCTTCAATTTCGGGGCCTGTACGTTCTCACTGGCTGCACATCCGTCACACTATCAACGGCTGACATGTTCGCGACCCTAAACTGGCAACCACTGTCCCAATCCTAGAGCATCAAGGCTGCCTCACCATTTATAAAAATGTATCTTATTTATTTGGCTTACTCCAGTATCTCACGAAAACATAACACTTGTAGGCTTCATTTGGATGTTAGGGTGGATATTTCCAGGGAGTAGATGCACCGGTTGAAATATTCTTGGCCAACTAGAAGTCCCGTGGAAATTGACATCGGCATTTGGTTCGAAAGTGCAAATCCCCCACACTACAGAAGCGCAGGCGGAGACTACCGAGAGGAGAGGCAACTGCGGGAGGGCGTCGCAAGCGAGCGAAACAGGGGAATATTTCCCGATGTCGCGAGTCGTGGATCTGATCCCAGGGAAATAAGGGGGATTGGGCCGAGAAAACCACATGGACTCGAGCGTCCAAATGTCCACGCAGTTGGCCCAGGGCTGACTCTCCGCACGGGCTTTCCACCCAGGGAACGGGCCGGGATCCCGTGAGAATCCCTCGCTACCAAACGAAGGTCTACGCCAAACATTTCTCGCTACATAGACCTCCTTGAACAGTAAGATTCGATAAACCAAAAGTAGTCTGCGCTTGAGTGATTGAACTATGGCAGGGCATGTTGGAATATATAGCTGCTCGCCTACGCCATTTGTATGGAGTCACGAGTAAGTATAGTTGGTGCTGTCATACAACCTTGGTGCTAGCTAAGCCAACTCTTTCATAAGAGGAACGAAACCTGTGATTGCTTCACGTGATTCTTCTTCTACTAATAAGATGCCCGTGTGTTGCACGGCTAACCAAAATGCATTGATCTAGAGTAGTTTATTTCATAACTTATGCGGTGGTCATCTCATGTGTAACAAATATCAATATGTTTCTTTGGATATATTCATTCTGCTTTTGAGCTCACAAGCATCCGGGTGAAGAGTAAATGCAGACAGAATAGCAAACATAACAAACCTATTCTTGCAAACAAACACGTTCCAGTGTTCAAGCTGCATGCAAAACTTCATGAAGAAAAAACACTTGTGGTGCTTTGCCAAAAAAAAGCTTTAAAAATAGTTTTTTTAATGATTTGTTTATTTTTCTAGTCCAACATTAATGTTATTTTTTCATGAAATGTTGCACAAATAGTTCTACATGTTTGTTTCCAAAAGATTTCTTTAAATTTTATTGATATTATTTGAGCTCAAGAGCCAAGTTCATGTCCCATCTTCCTTCTGGCATTTCTTATGCAACAATCAAGTAAAAAAATAGGACGAACCTATAATTAGATCCTTGCCGTGCCGAGCTGAGTCGGGCCGAGCAACTACAGAATAGGCATTTCTTCCATATGTTACCATTACATATCTGCAACTGCAGAAGAAGATTTTCTTCTTCATCAATACCCATACATTGGTCCTTGTCAGATCAGAAGGCGAAGAGCAGTGCATCTCACCTCCCCACACTCTGTTCCATCTATGAGAGTGTGATCAACATGGATTGCGTTGACGGGAAGGGGGAAATAATAGTAGGTGGTGGTTGCGCCGCCGAGGATGAGCAGGGCGTAGCCACCAACGTACTTGTGGGGGTTGGTGTTGGAGGAGACAGGGGAGGACACAGACATTGTGGTCGCAGTTGGGGCTGCTGAAGCAAGAATACAGGGGAGGCAGTGAAACGTTAGGGCTTGAACGACTCCGGTGGTGAAATGTTGGGGCTGTGGCTCGTTTCCAGCCCATTATTTTTTTTAAATTAGTAGCGAAATGTATAGGCTACAAGAGCAGCCCAAGCCCAATACGAAGCTATCCTTATTTGGTGACCTAGACGAGCAGTATGTACCCACTGACCCACGCGATGCATCCATCCCCCCGCCGCCGCACACAGCTGTTGCTCGCACCTCCCTCCCTCTTACATTTTTCTTCTTCTTCCCAACGCATGCATAATCCGTCCCCGCCGCACGCACACAGGCATGCTTTCGTCGCCGAGCGCACACACGCACGCAAAATGCTCACGCGTTGCTACCCATGTTCTTCTCTGCTTGTGTTGCGTCCTCACCAACGTTGGCAGGTGCGTGCCCTCCGCCTCAACGCCGCACCGCCACTTGCTCTGGCATGCACCGGCCGGTCACGGCCACACGGGCACGCCCTGGTGGCCGGCGGTGACCACCATCACTCACAGCACATCCAAAGCATGCACCTCCCTTGTCCATCCACTCACGAGCCGCTCAGGCTAAACAGAGCCAGTGCAGAACGAGCCGAGCCACCCATATGCAACTCGTTGGCATCACCCAGCCGAGCTGGCTGCTTCCGAGCGAGCTAACATGGCTCTGTCTGAATTCGGCTTGGCTCGTGTCCAGTCCTAATCGGCAGCATACTTACCCAGGTCGAAGTCAGGGAGACAGGGAAGGGGGTGGTGGAGACAGCGAGGAGGGGTTTGTGGTAGTGGTCGGCAATGGAGCCTCGGGGCGAACTAACGACGGCACCGACCTGTCCAGATCCTTCTTTCTTTTCTGAGATGGCGCTAGATGAGGTGGGGTAGAGATGGGCTAAACACTGAACTGGAGTGGCAGGGGGTTATTTGTAAAATTGACATAGTTTATCTCAGACGCGTTGGATGCAAATCGGATGGCTGTAAATGAAAGATGGCAGGCACATCATCATCACCAACTCAGATTTTTATAGGAGTAGAGATCCCAGGCGTAGTGTGCTTGTTTCCTTTCAAGGTCTATGTACGCAACGGACTGGACCACCGGTCCCGACTCGTAGCCACATTCAGACTGCATCCTCAGTTCCTCGTGAAAGAGAATTGTAGGGTGTGTTTGCTTTCGATCACGGGCCGGAATGGAACGGGTCCATTCCGTCCCTGGGCCTCGTCCTCGTGTTTAGTTGGATCGGGGACCGGAACCAACTCGTCCTCCCGAAACGAAGGGAGCTCCTAACCGGCGCTCTCAGCGCCGGTTTCTCGTATCGGCGCCCGAAGCCAATCCGACTGGGCCGGCCCAGCAACAATCTACAGGGGCATGAAAAAAGCAAAAAAAAAAACACCCTAAATTCATTCTCAGCAAGTATCGAACTCTGCGTTAGAACAGCGAACAAGAATGGTAACCACCTGAGCTCCTTTGCGCTACTACCAAATACAGGCAAAGGACTTTAAGTACACTACTGTAGCGCTTTGATTTTTAATTTTTTTTCAAAACATTTGGGAAAAAGTTCATAAATTACAGAACAGTTCATTTGTTTTGAAACAAATTAATCGATTTTGAAAAAATGTTCACCATTTTGAGAAGAAATTCTATCGATTTTGAAATAGGTTCATCATTTGAAAAAACAGTTCACGAATCTGGAGAAAAAGTTCACAGATTTGAAAAACGTTCATCAAAATTCAAAAAAGGTTCATCGATTTTGAAAAAAGTTCATCAATTTTTTAAAAAAAGTTCATCGATTTTGAAAAAATTCATCAACATTGAAAAAAGTTCATCGAAATTCGAAAAAAGTTCATCAAATTTGAAAAATAGTTCATCGAATTTAAAAAAAGTTCATCAAAATTTTAAAAAAGTTTATGAATTTCAAAAAAAGTTCACGATTTGAACAAAACGTTCATGTACTTGCGAACCAATTCATCGGACAAGACAAAGAACAAAAGAGAACAAAAAAATGGGAGGAGAACGAATAATAGATGGAAATATTAAAAGGTAAATAGATCCCTCCCGGCGGCCGCGTGGTTACACTGGTGTTCTTTGACGGGAGAGGTACTTGGTTCGAACCCTAGCAGCGCCTTTTTTTTTGACGGGCGACGGCGGCCGGCTTGGGTGCCAGCGGCGGTTCTTGCCTTTTGCAATTGTTCTGTCTATTTGTACATGCTTATTGAGATTGATGACAAATTTCGTTGTCTATTTGCACATGTTTTCTTTTGCCTTTTGCAATTGTAAATTTGTGCATTAAAATTATATATAGACTAATGATGTCGTTTTATTGGAATATTTGTGAAGCAAATTACAAATTAGTGGTGATGAAAAGAAAAAGAAAATGTTGTTTTGGAATTTAAATGAAATGCTTCTCAAAATACAATCAATTTTGCATATATTGACAAAAGGTAAACACCAATTTGAATATTTTTCATTCCATTCCATTCCACCAACCAAACATTGAGACGTAACCATTCCATTCCACCTCATTATTCATACTAAACACAGAGATGGAACCATTCCATTCCCGTGGAACGGAACCATTCCCGTGGAACGGAACCATTCCATTCCATTACACTTCGTTTCTGACCAAACACACCCATAGTTCCTCGATGCATTCCCGAGTGATATAGTGTTTGGTTCCAGAGACAACCTTAAGACCTTGTTAGGTTGATAGGGAATTCAGGGGAAGGGCATGGATTGGAGGGGATTAAATCTCCTACGGAGTACAAGTTAAAGTCCCCTCCAATCCTCTTCAATCCCTTTGAGAAGGGGTGTAACCGAACAAGGATTTATAGGGTCCAGCCAAGAAGAACAGGAAAAGATCAAGTTTAAAGAATGTTATGTATCTCAGAAGCTAGATCACTTCTCAATGAACAAGTTAAAACTGCCCCAACAAAAATGGATGGAATTATCAGCTTCGTTATCGACTAGGTATCAGTGAGAACATCAAGATGAATTAGTTATCAGTGAGGGTTTTCATGTGATTGCCACTTCACCATAATAACTACTCCCCCGTTTCTATTTACTTCACATATTAGCTTTGTCTCAGGTCAAACTTTCTAAACTTTGACCAAGTTTATACAAAAAATAAAACATCTACAATACCAAGTCAATACCATTAGACTCATCATTCGGTATATTTTCATACCACATATATTTTTAATTGTGAAAGTTTAGATTGCTTTCGATGAACTTGGTCTAAAGTTTGACTTAGGTCAAAGCTAATATGCAGAGTAAATAAAAACAGAGGGGGTATTAAGAGAGGAGGATCAAGGCAGCCATTAGAAACTGGCCATCATAACTCATGAGCAGCTACAAGCGTGACCAAGATGCATGCAAACAAAGGTTTAAAGCAACCGAGACACATATAAACACCCTACAACTTACAGATTTTAATCACAACCGAGCTAGAACTCGAGGATGGGCATAAAACAGGCATGGGCTGTACCACACCATACATTTACACTGCTATGGTATCAACTCTTCGATACGGGCACAAACCGCCCGTGGGCACCGTCTTTCAGCCACCTCGTCGAGCGGGTCTGCTTCACGCGGTCCAAGAAAAGGCGGTGCCTGCATGCAGATCAACAAACAACGGCTTTGGTCTATCTATCAAGGGAAAATTCAAGTTTAAATTATTTGAAACAAGCCTAGCATCAGGGTTTCGTCACAAACCTCTCGTAATCGAGCTTCTGGGTGACTATACCGTTCAGCAGAAGCTCCGCATCGAAAACATCAACACCTGCAGGTTCATCTTTACATAAGCTGGCAGTCCAGATTCTGATTCTGGACGACAAAATATGGAGCAGAGTGAGATATACGATATAACTAATCATAACCTTTCTCGACGAGTGGAGCGCATGTTTCGTAGTCCTCTTCACATGAGATGACCAGTAGGTCATCTGGTGCTTCCTTTTCCTTCCTTATGGACCTACCCATCCTCTCCAATGGCTGCACAAAATCCACAAAGTTAAAGGACAGAACTGCATCTTTCTGCAAATCAAGAACTTTGTGGCAAGCAGCAGGACGCATGATTATGAGGAGTTAAGATCCCACAGCAAATATGGGAGTATGGTACGAAAAAGAGTAAAAAAGCGAGTTCGTAAAAACAGAGTACCTAAATAAGTAAAACATTCTGCAGTTTTCTGGAACTTAATGAACCCTAAAACCAGAGTACCTGAATGAGTAAAGATCTGCAGTTTTGTGTAACTTCATGAATCCTAAAAGCAGAGTACCTAAATAAGTAAAAATAATCTTCCTTTTGTACAAAAAGATTAATCAAACATTTGGCCTGATAGCCAGCTAATATTTTTTTGACGGCTTTATTCATGAACAGAATAGGCTTATTGGTTTCACATGACATTACCATACAGACTGCAAAATTGACACTAGCAAATGGTTCCAAGCAGATCCTATACATCTGATTCTAGATATCATCCAGCCAATGTAAACATGCCATTTAACACAAAGAACATCAAGTATTTTTCAAAAAGAATATATGGCAATAACCTGCCCAGAAGATGCGGAAACCAAACTTGTCACCACCTCCCGACTTGGCTTCACATTTTGTGTCACAAACACTCTTTTCCCCTGCATTTTTTTAATAAATATAATTAGAAAACGATCTAGGAAAGACTGAGGCAAAAGAAAATTATACAATTCACTTTACCAACAGCAGAGGACTCTTGCAAGCTGAGGCCAGTGATATAGGCATGCTGAAACCCATCTCCTTTTCCTTTTTGGCATCCCTCAGAATATACTTCTTATCGTTTACAAAACAGCCTGCTGCTCCACAACTTTCAAGCCACATTGATGTCACTACCAGTTTGCCACGTGTAACTGCCTCCAGCATATTCTTTGTGCGGTAAAAACCATCCGCCACAAAATGTGTTGCATCTGCAACGGAAAGTGCTTCATGGGCTCCTAAGCGTGCCAAGATCTACAACATAGCGTTACAATTATACCTCATTTCAAATAATTAATGACTAGAATGTACCAACACAGAAATATAGTGGCTACCTTCTTCTGACGCTTGATCACATCCTCATCCAAATGATGGCTGAAAATAATACTGCAACTGGTCATATCTTTTCTTCTAGAATCCTTTCGGTATCGACTTGGTAGAGCATTTTCAGGATCTAACTCCAGCAGCTCTTTGGCAACAGAGGATTTCAACAAGCTCCTATTCGAAGCTTTTGATGGATTTAGAGGACTGAAAGCAGGCGACAATTTGTTTACCACTTTAGAAGGTGTTTTCAGGGCACTATTCGGAACTGGAGAGTTACATTTTGGTGAGTTGCTTGCATCCTTAACACCGGGTGGTTTCTTTTGTCGCCGATCAGAGGTACTAAAACGAGAAGTTTTGCTGTTAACTCCCGATGAAGAATCAAGTACAGGAGAAGCAGCTGATGATTGTGTGATAATACTAGACAGCAAAGAAGTTGATCTGCAATCAGAGCGCTCCCTCCTTGCATACGTTAGCAGTTCTGAACTGCTAATAAAAATCCGTCTTTTCTTGGATGGCCTTGTCACTTCTGGTTGTACATCATGACCTGTAGCAGCCTCGGTAACTGCAGGAGCCTTTGCCTGTACCACTGCAGTAGGTGTTCTTCTCTGTTTGGGGTGAGATGAGGGCTCTCTGCGGAAGACATGAGTTGTTGGTTCATCTCTTAATGGTTCAAGGTTCTGAGCAACATTTGCACCGGTATGCCGTATGCTTGCATCAGTACTTTGCTGAAGACCCTGAGCATTATTTGCACATGTATTCTCTGTGTTTTCTTTTAACACAGAATCCGAACCATATTCTGCGGTTCTCTCACTAATCATTGGTCTCTCGAGTACATGTTCACTATGGTTATTTCTTACTTCTCCAACAGTGGCCTTCTTTAAGTTCTTATTAGAACATAACTCAGGAGACTCATAGAGGTTATTTCTACCAGTGTGCCTTGTTCGATGAGCAATAGGTGTACTGTCATACTTATTTCCATCAACTATCTTCGTAACTTTATTCTTCTGTGGTACTGGCTTTGCCTGCTTATGTTTCGTCTTTGTTGCACGATCTTCTAAATTTTGTCGCACGTCTTTCTGAGGTTTGTGGTTCATCTCAGTTACTTTTATTCTTTTAGAACGTGTCGTGACACCTTCCTGGACGCTGCTGGTTCTCTTTCTAGGAGGGTCACTCTTTGGGTTACTTTTTTCTACTTTAGATACAACTCTCAGATCTCTCTTCACTGGAGGTTCAACTTCGGCTGACAAGTTTTCAGCAGGGGAACTTTGTGCCAGTGCTTCTATAGCTTCGATAGCCATTTGAGTATCCTGACCAACATCATGCAAATCCACACTGACCTTTTCCTGCTGTCTTTCAATAGGTTTGGCAGTTGATAGATGATCATCCAAGTCTTTCAAAAGGTTTTTCTTAGTCCTTTTTCTAGAAGCCCTCTTACTCTTCACCTCACTTTTGAGTAGTCTCGAATCCGATGAAGGTAAAGTTTCAGTCTTGTCACAAAGTTTGGACTTCGTTCTCCTTTTGTGTCCCTCTATTATTTTCTTGTCAGGAGGTGCAATTTTTGTGGAGCACTTCTTTGGCCTGGGAATGTCTGATTTCCCTCTGCCAGCTGATTGTTGCAACAAGATATCCTTGTTTTTCCTGAAAAAATCACCTCCGCCATCATCCTCACGACTATCCACCCATGCAAAGACTTCTGCCTTTCCTCTGGAACTTCTATGCCGGTCAACCTTCTCAGCCAATAGTAAAGTTCCCATCTTAATTGAAACAGGTGGCTTTGCTTTTTCTAATCTTTTTGGTGTTGGTTCTTGAGACGATATGCCGCCATTAATTGAGATCAACCCTTCCACAAAGTCCAAAGCATTTGCTTGAGATAGCTCACCAGGCTCCTGTGATCCGAGATAGCTTAGTCCAGCCAAACACCTGCTCTTGATTTCATTCTCTTCGTTCGTTGTGTCAGCAAAAAGCTTCTTTGCTGTTGAGCACCTGCCTTTGCTTTTACTCCCATCTTTTTCATGGCTCTGTACATAACCAAAAGACCCGTCATCAATCCCACGACCTGGGCAATCACCAAAGGACGCATTACACGAGGTAGAGTTGTCTACAATTTCCGTTCGGAGAAATGTTCCATTGGTCGAATCATGCCTTTTCCCTCGTCCCAAACTTCTGACTGCGGCAAGATCACATGTTTGTCACAGGAGAGCATGTTAGAAAACAAAAAAAAAACTAGATTTCAGTTTATTGCTACAATTTTAGTAGGGAAACTAAGGTTAAGATATGAACAAAAATGTTCTTCATGTTCTAATTCAGGAAAATAAATTTGACGACCAAGGGATGTCTTGAGTATCAGATTTGTGTAACATCATGGCATCTGTATTGAATGAAAAACAACAAAATACACTAATGATTTACAAGCCTTCATTCACAATATAAGGATCAACCAGGACTGAGCATGCTTCCCACAGAACATCACATGTGTATAACAAGAGCCTATTGGCCTAGAATTTTGCAAAATGGAAAATTTCTGGATGAAAAGCCAGAGAAAACCATATTCAAGTAGATCCAATTACCACATTACTTGTGTGTCCAAAAACATTCATGTGTACTTAAGAAATGGTGTGCCTAATTGCTGATACTTGCATTACCCTTGGAGTAGCTAGAACTATTAGATACAAGCATAGGCAAGATCTCCGGCGAGTAAGGTTAAACCAATGAAAGTGTGCAAATCTTTATCATGTTAAACTAGAGGTATTAAGAACTTTTTTTTTACTAATGACAATAATTTGTCATGTTACTTCTCTTGTAGCAACAAAAAATAAATCATGGATATAACTGCAAGAGACCTAAAGCTTAATCACCTCTTTGCCAGGAGTAACAAACATCAGGAACAAAAACGTGATGGGACCACATTTTCAACTGAGTCAGAGTACAGTTTGCAACCAAATGTATGACTTCTGACTTTGCACATCTGTTCATGGATAACTATTGAAAATCGCAGGACAATGACCGCAAGGTGCACATTGAACATCCCAGAATGAACTTTAATGGAATCTTACATTATACAGAGACAATGTGGAGCTATGTGACTAGAAAGGCATAGTTAGCCAGTGATAACTAACCTGTCTCAGCTTCTTCTTCCGTGGAAGCATCAGAATCTACCGAATCCTCGGCATAATCCTTCACATCTGTCTCATTATTTGGCAGGCCATCATCGTCACTTTGCACTTGAGTGCCCTGGCTCAACTCATCATCACCATCATCACCCATCTCTTTATCCGAGTCTTCAACCAACTGGGTCATCCCACGTTGATCGGCAGCATCATCATCGCTGCTATCATTTACCCTCTCCTCTTCCTGACATTCCTCGACCAACTGGGTCGTCCCCTGTTGAACGGCAGCCTCATCATCGCTGCTATCATTTACTCTCTCCTCTTCCTGACATTCCTCGACCAACTGGGTCTCGCCGCTCCCACCATCCTCAACCTCACATTCTTCAACCAACTGGGTCCTATCCCCAACACCAGCTTCATCCTCCGTGCTGTCACCATCTTCCACTTCCTCCTCCTCTACTGCCTGCGTCTGCCCAGCGACGCCACGGGCATCATCCTCTGAGTCCTCCACCACCTGCGTGTCTTCAGACATCCTCTCCTCCCCTTCCCCCTCAAATTCATCATCAACCGCCTCGGTCTCCTCGTCGTCGTCCAGTGGCTGCGTCTCGCCATACAGCACACCGGCGTCGCCGGCGTCCTCGCCCCCGCTCTGCGTCATGTCACCAGAGCTAACTGGAGACCCTAATCTCAGACCGTTGTCATCCTCCTCGCCCCCGCTCTGGGTCATGTCGCCGGAGCTAACAGGAGACCCTATTCGCAGCGGCCACAAACCTAAGGTCAGCACATTTACACGAACCGCTCATGGAAAGAACAAAACCAGGAACCTCACCCAATGGCGGCGTCCCTCCGTCGTCCACGACCTGGGTCTCCCCGCCGTCCATGGCGAGACAGCCACGAATCTGCACACACACGCCTCACCAATCAACACCAACCCTAGACCCTCATCCGTTTAATAGCACCACAATAATAAGAAAACAGAAGAAAAGATAGATGGGGGACACACATTTGGGGAAAGAACCGAATGAACAATAAAAAACACAACCGCCGTACCAGGGGGTCCGCCGGAGATCTGCGGGGGCGTGGGCGGGGGGCGACTCCAAGAGCGGCGGCGCCTCCGCGATGGTTCGTGGAGGTGGAGCGGGGGGCAAGGAGGAAGCGGACGGGGGATCCGGCGACAAAAAATGCGGGCTTTTTCCTCTCCCCGGGGGATTCGGGAGTCGGAGTGGGGTTTAGGCGCCGCTTCTGCCTCTCTCTCTCCTGGGAGGCTGGGAGGGAAACAGAGCCGGGAGAACTGCCGAAACTCGCGCCCGCTGAGGCGACGGAAGGGATCGCGGCCGTCCGTTTTCGAAGCAACGGACAGATCGTGCTCGCGGTCTCTGGCTGGGGGGTGGGTGGAGACTGGCAGATAGTTGGGGGCTTGCCTGCAAAAGCGAAACCCTTCCCCGAACGGAAGAGGCCTTGATTGGATTGTTGGATTTCTTTTCCGGCTGTAACTATATTTTACAAGGCCCCAACAAAATACTGATACACGCATGTATTTTTTTATTGTATAAGATATAAGATGTGCTTGGTTCGTAGGTCATAAATCCGGTTGTAACTGACAAGAAGGTTCGGACTCATCATCACCAAGTTGGACGACCATGTCGCCAAGGAGGTGCACTCTGCCCCCAACTAAGAACGGAAAGGGGGGGAAGAGGAGGAGGGGATGCCTTGGCAAATCAGAGGAGGCCACTTGGAGCAGGAGTGAGTCGCCATCACCGTCAAGTAAAGACTGTCGGTCAACGTCGTCAACAAGGTCACGAGCGAGTCACCATCGCGGCCAGGAGCGTGTCGTCGTCGTGCCTTAGGCCATCTCCAACGTTGATCCGTAATTTTGCTCTAGCATCTGTCCGCAGACAGGAGAGGATCAGTACACGTACATTGGTGCGGGAGCCGGGCATCCAACGCTGCCATCATACATTTCAAGCATTGTTGGGACTAACCGAAAGAAATTCATGCAAACGCAACGGATTTCATATAAAATCATATGAAATTCATTACATTTTGGACGATTTTCAACTAAAACTATTCCGGACTAAGGAAAACTAGTCTACGGCTGGCTACGGCGGATTTCCGATCTCACAACACGAATACCCTCAAGTCTATGGCCGCTCGCGGCGGATTTTCATTGTCTTCCCCATGTCTGTCAACCCGCTCATCGGACTACTGTGAGCCCTGGAGGTATATGCTTCAACGCAAAGGGCGGCTCGCTTCCCCATGTCCGGCAACACCGCTCATCGTAGTAGAATCGCTGAAATATGCTTTAGCCAGAGGGAACAGGGACACCCGTGGCCTTCATGGGACCCAAGCGGCAACAGGCACCCATGTTCTCCCTCTCCTCGATGATGGCAGCGGACACGAACATGCTGGAAGCAGCCTCGTCGATCTCCATGAAGCCGACTTCTTTCTCCGTCGGCAAGGTGCGGGCACGCAAACGTTGAAGGCAAATGGTGCTGTCGCAGGCATAGGAGACGCTGCAAGAAACTGCGCTTGGCACGAGTTGGTGCTATTTAAAGGCGGGACTACTTAAGTCGAAATGATATGGGTTTTCACTCTTTTCTTGTCCCTTTTTTTCAAGTTTTTTCCAATTTTATTCTTCACCGGTTTTTTCTCCTTTTTAATTTGTTTTTTCTTTCTTTTTCATTTTTTCTTTATTTATTTTTCAATTTTCATTGGGTTTTTCTTTTATCCTTTTTCCTAAAGTTTTGTTCCTTTCTTTCTCGTTTCTCATCGATTTTTTGTTTTTGCTTGGTTTTATTATTTCTCCTCTTTTTGTGTGTGTTGTTTTTTTCTTATGTTTCTTTTGATTTTCACTCTGCATTTTTGTATATGTCAAAAATATTTTTCTAATGCATGTTTAATATTTTTTATTACAAATTTGCCCTTTTTTGAATACATGGTCAAGAATTTCCATACATATTTTTTAAGTTTTAATTAAAATTTTTCAAATACAAGATTAACATTTTTTTGAATACATGGTCAACATTGTGTCTATACACACTTTTAAATTTTTTTGAATTCATGATTAACATTTTTCAAATACAAAATTATTTTTTAACACATGATAAAGAAAATCTATACACGTTAAACATGTTTCGAATGCTTGATAAATTTGTTTCAAATACTTGTTCAATTTTCTTCAAATGCTTGATTAACTTTTTTATATTCATGATCAAAGTGTTCATCATATTTTTAATACATGGTTAACATTTTCACTATACACATTTAACTTTTTTCAAATGTTTTATTAACATTTTAAAAATACTTGTTCAACTATTTTTCAAATGGTTGATTAACATTTTTATATACTCTCTCCGTTTCTAAATATAAGTCTTTTAGGGATTTCAATATAGACTATGTACGGATGTTATAGAATATTTTAAAGTCTAAATTCACTCATTTTACTTCATATGTAGTCCATATTGGAATCTATAAAAAGACTTATATTTAGGGACGGAGGGAGTACATGATAAAAAAATCATCATTACTTATTACATGGTCAACATGTTTTCTATGCACGTTTAGCATTTTTCAAATGCTTGATTAACATTTTTAAAATATTTTCAACATTTTCTAACATGGTTGATTAACTATTTTACATATGTGATAAAAATAATCATTTTTTATACATGGTCAACATTTTTTTCTATACACATTTAACATTTTCCAAAGTCTTGAGTAACATTTTCAAGCAGTTTTCAAATTCTTGATTAATTATTTTAAAATACATGCTCAAATTATTTCATACATTTTTTTCTGCATACATTTTTTGTATATGTGATAAAAAATTTCTCTATACACATTTGACATTTTTAAATTCTTGGTAAACATTTTTAAATTTTTTATGTAGAGTAATTTGTGAAATATATTTTTAGAGTATTTGGATGTATAAAAGCAATTAAGTGGAAATAAAAAAACGAAAAAAACGCGCATAAAAACAAAACTGAAGACCAGGCTGAATGTTCCCGTGCGCCTGGGCCGGCCTAACTCGAGCCGTCTCGCTGAAGGCGAGATATACGGGCGCCCGTTCCAGTGGCTTATGCGAAGCCCACCCACCCCTGAAAAAATAAATGTGAAGCCCACCCGTTTTTATTTCACAGGGGTATAGTTTACAGGTGTATTGGGCCCCAAAACGGCGAACCAAGCGGGGCCGAAGGGTTTCTCTATCCATCGTCCCCGCCGCCGCCTGCTCGCTAACCTTTCGTCCAAGCCGCCGGATCGCCACAGCAGCCGCCGGCCCCCGCGGCGCCGCCACTGGCCAGCGGCACAAATCGCCCGCTGCCCACCGCCCACGGACGACCAGCCCACTGGCACACAGCAGCACGCGGACGGCGAGTTGGCCGACCCACGACCCCACGCCGCACGTATTTTGGTATAGCTTCTTTTGTTTATATCTACTCACTTTTCATCTTGTAATAACAAATGGGAACAGAGGTTACTTACTAATGACAACGTTCAGAATTTGAAAATTTTCACGTTCTTCTTTAGCTTGGCCCACGCAACAGTTCGTTTGTAGCTCCGCCACTGCTGTCCAGTAGCCAACCGTGCAATGAGAAATTGGATGTTTGTAAGAGGAGCTCACATGAACCCCAATCAGGCAATTTCAAGAAATTTGGAATTTATTTCCTAAACTACAATGTTCACCTTGTTTCAGCTGTTTATGTTATGTTTTGCCAAATAGTGTAGTATGGCACTTGGATTAGGTTGATTTTTTTTTTCTTTTGGAGTGTGCACACCCTCCATTTAATTGCTGGGTCTGCCACTAACAGGTGTAAACAACAGTATGAAATCATGTATCCGGTTTGCGGCATCATGTGACACAAATCATGCTTTCTACATTATGGAAAACCTGGATAAAGGAATCCTGATAATTAAGAAAGTGATTTCAGCAGAAGAAATAACAGGGAGAAAAAAACCACTGATGCTAATCATCTGTGGTTGTTTTACCAGCTCTGACTGAGTGGCAAGCAAGGAGGGCAGGAGCGTGGATCAGATTGGAGGAGAAATCATGACTGGTAAATTTCTTCCTGGTATTGTTGCTATAATCTTCAGTAAAGGCGGGCATGTCCTGTGGTGAATTTACAGCGCCGTCTGTTCTGTTGGTATTTTTTTCTTTTCCTCAGGAAAGGAAGAGCAGAAGTCTCGCAAGGAGAAGCGAAAGGAAGCGAGATCGGAGAAGCACAAGCTGCGGTTTCTCTCTTGGGTTCAGCACCAGGTGAGCGCACCGAAATCTTTAAAAGAAAGTAGAGAAGAGTATCAGTCATTTCTTGGTAGATTAAGATTTTAATTTTGACGGGTGGAATTATCTTGATTCAGGGTGGCAAAAATAAGAAGACGGCAGTGGTGTCCATGGAACCTAGTCCAGCAGAGGAGGTAAAACCAAAGAAAGAACCCAAGAAGAGGAGGAGGGAGCCTGAGGATAGCCACAAGCCCAGGTCCAAATTCCAGGAGTATCTTGAAATGGAGATGGGTGGTGCTGCCGTGGGCAGAGAGGAGGATCTGGAGATGGAGAGGAAGCTTGCAAAAAAGCTCAGGGTGAAGAAAGGAAAGCTGGGAGGTCCAGATGATGGTATGGACGATCTTTTTGCGGACCTCGGATTTTGCGGTGACTATGGTTCGGATGGTGAAACAAAAGATACTAAACCAGAAAAGAAAAAACGGAGCAGGAAAAATAAGAATGTGAAAGATGATGCCATGGAGGAGGGCAGTGGGAAGGTAGTGGATGATAATAAGGTAGACAAGAAGAAAAAAAAGAGGAAAAATAAGAAAGTGAAGGACGATGCTTCGGAGGAACCAGGTGGTGGAGGTGTGGAAATGGCTGAAGAAAGTGATGTATCAGTTCACGAATCTGAGGATGAAGAGCCTAATGTGGTTGAAACACCCCCGGTGTCAAAGGCGAAGTATGTACCTCCTAGTCTCCGTGCTATTTCTAGTTCAGAATCAGAAGAAATCTCTCTGTTACGCCGGAGAGTGAGAGGTGTGACTTCCAATTCTATCCCTTTTTTTTCAGTTTTATGCAACACATTTCTGATTTCCTTATCATTCTATCCATTTTGTTTGGAACCATATTCTCATGGATGGTTTCATTTCCTGTATACATCAGGACTTCTGAACAGGCTTTCGGAGTCCAATGTGGAGTCTATTACTCAGGAAGTTGCTGCAATTTTTCGTGTATAGTCCTATATCTTCCCCCTTTTTTCCTTCTAATACTATATTGCGAAACTTCTTTCAGATCTTCTGTTTTAGCTTGATTAATGACTTAGTACTTCTGGTTCTATTCCTATTTATCTGTTAACAGTCGGTTCCACGAGGTGTTGGCTGTCAGTTAATTGGTGATGAAGTTTTGGCAAGTTGTTCCCGGGGACCTCGTGGAAACGAACAGTTAAGGATCTTCCGTATAAGTCACATTTATTTGGTTATTATGTTAGCATGCTCACAGCTTAAAAGTTCCAATATTTGTTGAAAAATGAAGACTTTAACAAAATGGTTCTGTGTAATCATTTTAGAATGAGTTCGAGGGATCAACCTTAAGACATATGTGTAGGCAGATGCTAAACTGGAAAGGATTGGTATCCTAAAGCTTTCATTTGGGAAAACCTTCTGTTCTGTTTGTTATGCTACTCTACTAAGGTAGGAGGTTGGTGAACTGAACTAATGAAATATGTTGTTTCATTTGTGCAGGTATGCTGCTGTATTTGCAGCCTTTATTGCTGGTATGACATGCTTGGTTGGTATGGACTTTAGTGCCAAAATCCTTTCCTCTCTTGCGAAATCTTTTGAGGTATGACTATTCTGATTAAGATAACACAAGGACCTTTTACATGTCTCTTTCTACCTAAATATATCTCCATCCCTTCTGCCTTGCTATGTATCTGCTTTGTTTCAGGATACTTAAATCATGTTTATCTTTTGATGTTTCCAGTTTAGTTATATTTTCCTTATGTTAGTTTTTCGTCCCTTGGTGACAGGATGAGTACTCAAAAGACGATGGGTTATCAGTGAGAAATCTTATGTTACTTTTCTCTTATTTGTGCATATTCGACGTCATTGCATGGTCTGTGGTCTCACTGGAACCTATAGCGTGCTCTTTTTTATATAAACATGTCAGAGTAAGTTCTGATGATTTTGTTTATTGTTGCAGCGATCTTGTGTATGATCTTCTCTCAGTGCTGAGCGAGCGCTTGACAGAGCTGGATGTCTCAACAGTGTTAACCATCCTGCAGTGTATGTAGCATTTATAATGTCTTTCCATGCTTAAAAAAAGAACCTTTGCAATGCCTTACTCATCTTACACCATAATAACTGTTAATCTGTCATAGAACCATCCCATGTTATTCTGTTTCTGAGTGAAACTCGGGATATGTTTTTATCTTTGTGGACAGGCTGTGGAATGAAGCTGCGGGGAGATGACCCAGGTGCAATGAAAGATTTTGTACTCAGCATTCAGAACTCGGTAAGGCAGTCCAAATTGCGCTCAGCTGGCCGAGAAGATGGAAAAGCAGATCTACATAGTAAACGAGTGAGTTGCCTTGTTTTATGCACCTGTTTTAAAAAGTAATTCAAGTTGGAGTAGTTTTAAGTTTTGTATCTGGTTTAACTTGCCATGCAGATGGAGTTTATGCTTGAGACGATATGTGACATTAAGAACAACAAGAAAAGGTCCAAAGAGGATCCTTCACAGCATACCCGTGTAAAAAAGTGGCTTCAAAAGGTTTGTACCAGAACTTCATCTCCCGATGCCTGAACAGAAACCTTTTCCTGCTCATTTAATAATTTGTTTTGTTTTTGCTTGCCTGCAGCTAAAGTCAGAAGATATCCTCTTGCGCGGGCTAAAATGGAGTAAGCTGTTGGATCCTGAGAAAAAAGGGCAGTGGTGGTTGTCAGGGGATGTATCGTCCACAGCAGGCAATGTTGAAGATGTTGCAGCAGTTATCAGCAAGGAGGTTGTAGAGGCACAGAAACTGGTTCAGCTTGCAGCTGCCCAGCGGATGAACACAGATATACGAAGAGCAATCTTTTGCATCATAATGAGCGCTGAAGACTATATAGACGCTTTTGACAAGATCCTGAGGCTGGACCTATCTGGGAAGCAGGTCTGCATTGTTTTTTTTCTTGCGAGATGCTGTTTTCTGTGTGTACGTGTGTCAATATTATTTAACTTTTTTCTCTCTATTGCTGTGCAGGATCGAGAAATTATGAGAGTCATTGTTGACTGTTGTCTGCAAGAAAAGACTTTCAATAAATATTACACAGTCCTTGCCTCCAAGCTATGCAGCCATGATAAGAATCATAAGTTCAGTTTACAGGTATGACATTGCATTCTTATAATTTTCCATATCTATAGACTACAGTAAAGGTATTCTGCCTCACAAGTTAGTGCTTTACTGCTTCGTTTGCGGAGCAAGTATACCTTTTCCTTAACATATACTCGTAGATATTTAATAGATGCAACATGTGTGCATGAAGATAAATTGATATCAGACTTGTATCAATTTTAACATTTGTGTATTCCTATTTTATTTTGGTGTCATTGCAGTACTGCATCTGGGACCGTTTTAAGGAGCTAGATGAGATGGAGTTGAGTCGGTCCATGAACCTTGCAAAACTAGTTGCAGAGATGCTCGTAAACTTCTCCTTGTCGCTAGCAACACTGAAGGTTGTCAACCTGGCGAACCCAGTGGAGATGACCCCCAAAAAGACCATGCATTTCAGGATGATGTTTGAGACCTTGATGCAGAAAGAAGACTCGCTTATGTGGAACGTCTTTACCCGTATCGCTGGGAACCCGGAGCTCGAGCTCTTGAGAGATGGAATCGTGATGTTCGTCCGACAGCATGTGATCGCCAAAGACGCAGGGAAGGAGTTGGCTGGCAAATTCAAGATCGCCAAGAAGGCGCTTGATAACTCTGCTGGAGTTTTGATGTAATTTGTCCGGCGTGTCTTCCCTGTCTCGGTTACATGACACGCGGGCTCTCAGTTTTGTTCGGTATTCTGAGGAAATGTAGACAGATCGTTTTTGTACCCTACATGATGATTTCTTTGAATTGATGATGCAAATTTGTATTGTTCCATAAAATTAATGGTCATTATTACATACTATACAAACTTTCGGGATGCAGTCTCTTGGCCACTATGCTGTCTGCTGTGTATACATGAAGTTCCATCTGCCCTGAACATCTGAGGTTAACTAATGACACCATAACAGACGGTGCTTTGTCATAAAACATGTAGGATTAACTTGCAAATGGTGATTGCTTATATTTTTGACAAACTGATGAGGGGAAGAAGCCTAAACTACACTACAGAGAAGTGTCGTTGCTTTCATCTCCTTCCTCGGGCTCGAGCCCTGCCCATCTGATCATGGAGAAGAGGAACTCCTTGAGGTTCACCTTGCCGTTCTTGTTCAGGTCCATCTCCTCTGCAACAAGGTACACGCACCAACATATTATAGTCTGCTTCTGTTTGAATTTCACATGAATCTTGTTTATATGCATGGAAAAGAAATAAAGGGGGCAGCACAAGAGTACTGACTGAAGAGCTGTGTGGTGATGTGGGTGGGCGTCCTCTCCCGGTCAGACTCCTCGTTCATCCTCTGGGTGACGTCTTTCCTGGTCACCTTGCCGTCGCCGTCCCTGTTGAAGAAGAGGAAAGCGTCGATGAGCTCGTCGAAGATGTAGTTGAGCTTGTCCGACTCGAACTCGGAAACCTGACAACAAACCAGATAGAACAAGCTTCATCAGTGAACCATTGAAGTCAGGAAGAATTCTCCTGTCAGACAGCCAGGAGGAAGATGTGGTTGGTTGGTTACCCTACCCGGCGCGTGACGTTTGGGCCGAAGAGCAGGTACATGAGGCAGATGAGGACGACGAACTCCTGGAACTGGATCCCCTTGCGGCTGTCGACGTCGCAGTAGCGGTGCACGTCGTCGGCTTCCTTCTCCGACATCCGCACCTCGAGCTTGCTCAGGCAGCTCCGCAGCTCCTCGTTGTCGATCGTCCCGTTGGAGTCCGTGTCTGAAAGTTGGAAAGCTCACACTTCTAATGCATGCAAACTCCGAAGCTCCATGGGTGCTAAACTTAGCATGGTGGCTTCTGCTCTTACGTACCGTAGAGGTCGAAGACGTCCCGGATGTCCTTGAGGCCGTCCTTGAAGCGAGGGAGGCGCATGGTGATGCTGTTCACCGACCGGAACGTCTTCTTCCTCGCCTTGGCCCGCTCCCGCAGCGCCTCCGCCACCTTGTTGTCCAGCTCCCTCTCCACCCGCCGGTGCTTTATCGGGGCGGCGAGCCTCGACGCCGCGCCCCCCATCTCTTCAGAGAAAGAGGGAGAAAGATCACACCCAGACCTGACTCAGCCTTGACGCCTGCGCTGCCTTGCGGGGTGGAATTGAGGGTTTTGTTGTTTGGTGTAGTACGTTTGTTGGATTGGATTCTGAGTGGGGGAATCCGTCTGGTTACGGCAATCTCCATTGGCCTGGGATGAGGTAGAATCTGATGCCCTAAAAATAGAAGTGGACGCGGCAGCAGCAGGACGCCTGCCATGCGTGCCTGAATATGCAAATGCTCCCACTACCGACTGCATGAAAGAGATTTGGTCCTTTCATTCCCTTGTCCGTTGCGCTCTCTTTTCTGCTTGACCCAATTTTGTTGCTTGTGTTATCATCAGCAATCAATGCTTTTACGCCCCCAAAAAAAGAGACCATCAATCAATGCTATTTTTGTGAGATAGACTCACAAGGGACTATGTTCTTCAAGATTCTGTGTCAACATCGAAACGAGCAGCGATCCGATTACTGGTCGACACTAGAAAGTGCACATACCGATATGAGCACATACCGGATTGTCCAAGGAAAAAGGATCACGAGCGCATACTGGTCCCCAAGTCACCAGGACGGCATAAGTGGCAGTCCAAGATTATGCGTACAATCTATTCAGTGAAAAAACACGCAACGGACATAAACCCACCAATATTGCAACAGGATATATAACTTTTGTATAATAAGGCAAACATGCATAATCCAGTATTGACATGGAAGTCGTAAACACTATACGGCAACCCAGCTATAGCACAAATAGAAGATGCTGATGTTGTATGGTACCGAAGGCCGCGCATTGCACAAGTCTTCTCTGATACAGAAACTCAAAGATTGTGAACCAGAAGGTTTCCCTGGGAATCCTATCGATTTCTAGAATCGCACATGGTTGGAAACAAGCAAAATAGTATAGGATACATACTTTGGTCTGTTTTGCAGTACAAAATACTTGTACAGGATTTTTAGACTGGCAAATGGACCCCACAATTATACCTTCATTCTTTCGTTTGTCCCTACAAGTATTTGATTGAAAGAGTTCTGTCTCAATCCATTCTTCGAAGAATTGATTGTTCATAGTCACCGATGTAAGATGATACTGGCAGTAAGAACATCCCAGCTCCTGACCTCTGCAACAATTTTAAAAGATAAGTCTACAATCTACACAGACAATTAGGGGAAAACCAGTAATGCCATTCTTACCTGAAGAATTTACCCCCAAAAAAATCTGCATGAATGCTGACTTGGAGCAAACGTAGCTCCTCTGGATCCCATCTCCACTCCACCTGGAATGCTATTTTTCCGAAAACACCAACATTAGGTGAGTGCCAATTCATTTTTCTTTTAGACTAGAGTCTTGAATATGTTCAGCCAGAAGATGATACAATGTAATAATTTATATGACACTTTATGGTTTTCCATATTCGTGATTATATAGCATGCTCTGACAACTCGCAAAACCAATTGACTCCATTGGCGAATTGAAATCGGCTCTTGAAAGTTTCAAGGGTGGCTACAACTGAATCAGGTATTTTCATAGACACAGCTCAAGCAGCCAACCATTGCACATGACTAAGCATGGTGCCATAAAATTCAAAGATCTCTGTTGATAGGTGATTCAAAATAGACCTGGTTCGATCCGGGTATCCAGTCATAGAGAAGGAATGCAAAACAATATTCCATCTTGGCAATCCAACATTTATATTCAGCATTTCAGCAGATGTTTCTGCTCCTCTGAGAAAAAAATAAGAGTCACCTCCTTTCTTTCACGTATGACTGCAATACTGAGGCTGATCTGCATCTGGTTGTGTGTTAAACCAGATCAAGATTTGGAACATATCCCTCCAGTCTCATCTCATCAACAAGCATGTCGAGGAGTTGATACATATCCTCCGCACCATGCTGTGGTTCATCCCCTGCATAGAATTCAAGAACTCTGCCGCTAACTTCAAGCCAGCTGCAACCTGGAATTTTGCTGACACCTCTCTCTCTCATCAGCCCTCTCATCCGTGCAGAGTCATCTAATCTATCTGAGCTTGCATATATCTTGGATGAAACCACGTAGTTCCACGAGTTTGAGGGCTCCAGCAGCATGATCCTGTTGATGACCTTGACACTGACCTCAACATTTTTGCATTTCCGACAAGCAGCAAGCAAAGCCCCCAACATCACCGCATCCGCCTTACCAGGGATCTTCTCAATGAAATCCCATGCTTCTTCTAAATGTCCGGCACGTGCCAATAAATCAACCATGCAGGAGTAGTGCTCGATCTTGGGAATGATTTGGAACTCAGATGTCAAGGAATCGAACCAACGCCGGCCGTCTTTCAGTAACCCTGCATGCACACAAGCAGAAAGCACTCCTATGAAAGTGATATCGTCCGGCCGGAGCCCTTCCTCCTTCCTCATCAGTTCAAACTGCCGAATAGCTTCATGGCCTCGCCCATTAAAGGCAAGACCACAAATCAAGGCATTCCATGAAGCTTCATTCTTGCATGGCAATTTCTCAAACACTTGTATGGCTCTGGTAAGATCTCCACACTTTGAGTACATATCCACTAAAGCAGTCCCAACATAGACATTGCCGTAGAAGCCTCTTTGTGAGGCATAGCTGTCGAGTTCGGTGCCTAGCTCCAGAGCTCCAACTGCAGCACAGGCGGAGAGCACCCCTACGAAGGTTATCTTATCTGGACGTGCCCCTGCTTGCCGCATGCTGTGGAATAAGGAAATGGCTTCCTTTGACATGCCGTTCTGTGCATACCTGCGTTATCATACACACCATAGACAAATGATCAGGCCCGCCAGATAAGACTACATTCATGAGAGATTATTTCAAAATGAGGACCGAAGTGGATCTATGGATACTTGCCCAGTGATCAAGGCATTCCAAGCGACGTTATCCTTGTCAGCGATGGCATCGAACACTCTCCTCGCCTCCGCCATCTCTCCGCACTTCTCATACATCCCAACGAGAGCCGAGCCGATGAGCGATCCCACCTCCATCCCCGCAGACCTCACCCAGTCCTCCAACCACCTGCCAAGCACCAGGTCTCCGGCGTCCCTGCACGCCGCGAGCACGACCGCCACGGTCACCGCGTTGGGCGCCACCGCGCCCTCGGCGACCATCGCGCGGAACATGCGCGCCGCGTCGTCCTTCATCCCCGCCGCCTGGTACGCCTTTATCATGGAGTTCCAGGAGACGACGTCCCGCCGGAGGATTCCGTCGAACACCCTGCGGGCGGCGCGGGGGCGGCCGAGGTTGGAGTACATGGTGATAAGGGAGTGGACGGTGTGGTCGTGGCTTTGTAATCCGAGCTTCTGCAGGAGCGCGTGCGCCGAGACGGCGAAGGCGGGCGCGGGGCACCGTGCGGCGGCGAGGAGGAGGAATGGCAGCGTGTAGGCGTCAGGGCGGAGCGCGGAGCGGAGCATGCGGAGGGAGAGCTGGAGGGAGGTGTGTGGGCGCGAGGCGGCGAAGAAGCGGAGGGCGACGTTGAAGGAGAAGGCGGTGGGGGCCGGGTGCGAGGCGAGCAGGAGGAGCGCGTAGTCGGCGGCGGCGGCGCTGGTGGTGGCGCCGGAGGAGGAGGAGATGGATAGGAGCTTGGAGAGGAAGTGGTTGTACGGGAAGGGGGCGTGGTGGTGGAGGATGTGGGCGTGCAGCTGCTGTATGGTGGAGAGTGAGTGGCATCGCGAGTGGAGCTTGGAGACGGCGGAGGAGACGGGTGGCGCGCTGGGCATCGCCGCCGGTGACGTTTGGTACTGCTCCTTCGGTCCTTCTTCCTTCCTGCCTGCCGCTGCTGTTCCGGGCCAGACACGCACGGCCCACTTCAGGCCGGCCCTTGATTTTGCAACATGCCTGTGAGGTAGTGTTTGCAACACTGTCTGCCTTGCTAGCAACAGTATAGGCGGCCTGGATTTCCTGCAAAATGAATCAGCACTATACACATCAGGGAAAAAAAATCCGCTCAGATCAGGAAAAACTGGTTCCACACGTGTAATGCATTGGTTCTGAATACAAATGATTCATCATTTATGTTCCTATATTTCCGGTGCAATATATTCTGACCATGTCGTTTATCACGTCTAGTTTTTTTTCCGGGAAACTTTAAGAGCTTTTATTCAACAAAGGCATTTATGCGGCAGTCTGCAATGAGACTACTGATCAAGAATAAGGGGTAGAGTCCAACCAACTTTTGGTTACCATGAGTGAGCAAGCATGCTTAGCACACAAATGAGCCGGCAAATTAGCTGATCTAGATACATGTTGAACTACAAATGTACCAAAAACTAAGGATAGCTCTTCAATTTCATCTAGTATCGGGGTCACAACAGAGCGACATGTGCGGCGAGAATTTCAGAGGTTTACCAACGCCAAGCTGTTCGTCTCCAATATCACATGTGGTATGCCTCGTAGGTTGGCGAAAATAACGCCCTCACGGAGCGCGAGCGTCTTCATGATCAGGGGATCAGTCACCCTCTCGTGTGGTTTGCACCAAGCTCCGAGAAGACAAGTGGCTGATCGAGCAACACCCATTACACCTCCTTTGCCCTCATCAAAACTGATTGCCCCATCACAGTTTATTTTGATCACTTCCTGCTCTGGAGGCCTCCAACCGTGACCTGGTAGTATGGATGCATGTTGTTGAGGAAGCTCAAGCAAGGCCAGGGCCTTCCGAACTCTCCTTACAACATTACCTGGGTCAAGTTGATCATGGTCCTGTACCCATCTGTTTCTGGAGTGCCATATCGATCACATCACCCTAACAATTTTTGTTCGCTCATTGTCCGAGAACCGTCTGTCACAAATAATATCCCGTGACCATGTGTCAGGGTGCAGCCTCGGCAAGCGGAAATCGAACAAGGCATGTGCTTCATGCCAGAATCGCTATGCATGCGTACAATGGATCAGAACATGCACTAAATCCCCCCCCAATCGCAAGACACACGTTACAGCGATCGATCTCCTTGATATGTCTTCGCTTCAAGTTTTCTTTCACTGACAAGATATTGTTCAACACTTGCCACCAGAAAACCCACACTTTAAGGATCACTTTGAGTTCCCACAGTGAAGTCCATAGCTGTCGTTCAGTCTGTGAGGTACCTGTAACTGCACCTTCATCTCGAGCTGAAATCTCTTTTTGATTCACGAGAGCACAGTACGCAGTTTTGACAGTATAACTTCCTGTAGGTTCAAAGGCCCAGGCTTGAAAATCTTCTCCACCACCATTGCGCAAAGGTATATTCAAGATTGTCGTAGCATCTGGTATCAGAAAAATATCACGAACTAGCTCTTGATGCCACGTCCAATTGTCAATATCGATCAACTCGCTTACCCGCTAGATTGTCGTATTTGCTAGTCTAAACATTTGTGTTATGGATACAGTTTCAGGAATCCACTTGTCCTGCCAAATTGAAATTGTGGAACCATCACTGACCCGCTTTATTAGACTTGTCTTTAGATCATCGTGATGTCTACTACACAACCTTCTTCTTGTAGATGTTGTTGGGCCTCCAAGTGCAGATGTTTGTAGGATAGTAGCAAATTTCCCTCAAATGGATGACCAATGGTTTATCAATCCGTAGGAGGTGTAGGATGAAGATGGTCTCTCTCAAACAACCCTGCAACCAAATAACAAAGAGTCTCTTGTGTCCCCAACACACCCAATACAATGGTAAATTGTATAGATGCACTAGTTCGGTGAAGAGATGGTGATACAAGTACAATATGGTTGGTAGATATAGGTTTTTGTAATCTGAAAATATAAAAACAGCAAGGTAACTAATAATAAAAGTGAGCACAAACGGTATTGCAATGCTAGAAACAAGGCCTAGGGTTTATACTTTCACTAGTGCAAGTTCTCTCAACAATAATAACATAATTGGATCACATAACTATCCCTCAACATGCAACAAAGAGTCACTCTAAAGTCACTAATAGCGGAGAACAAACGAAGAGATTATTGTAGGGTACGAAACCACCTCAAAATTATTCTTTCTGATCGATCTATTCAAGAGTCCGTAGTAAAATAATATGAAGCTATTCTTTCCTTTCGATCTATCATAGAGTTCGTACTAGAATAACACCTTAAGATACAAATCAACCAAAACCCTAATGTCACCTAGATACTCCAATGTCACCTCAAGTATCCGTGGGTATGATTATACGATATGCATCACACAATCTCAGATTCATCTATTCAACCAAGACAAAGTACTTCAAAGAGTGCCCCAAAATTTCTACCGGAGAGTCAAGACGAAAACATGTGCCAACCCCTATGCATAGGTTCATGGGTGGAACCCGCAAGTTGATCACCAAAACATACATCAAGTGGATCAATAGAATACCCCATTGTCAGCACGGGTATCCCACGCAAGACATACATCAAGTGTTCTCAAATCATTAAAGACTCAATCCGATAAGATAATTTCAAAGGGAAAACTCAATCCATTACAAGAGAGTAGAGGGGGAGAAACATCATAAGATCCAACTATAATAGCAAAGCTCATGATACATCAAGATCGTATCACCTCAAGAACACGAGAGAGAGAGAGATCAAACACATAGCTACTGGTACATACCCTCAGCCCCGAGGGAGAACTACTCCCTCCTCGTCATGGAGAGCGTTGGGATGATGAAGATGGCCACCGGAGAGGGATTCCCCCTCTGGTAGGGTGCCGGAACGGGTCTAGATTGGTTTTCGGTGGCTACGGAGGCTTCTGGCGGCGGAACTCTCGATCTATTGTGCTCCCCGATGTTTTTAGGGTATATGAGCATATATGGGAGGAAGAAGTATGTCGGTGGATCTCTGGGCTGTCCACGAGGCAGGGGGCGCGCCCAGGGGGGTGGGCGTGCCCCCCATCCTTGTGGGCAGCCCGGGACTCTCCTGGTCCATCTCCGATACTCCGTGGGCTTCTTCTGGTCCAAAAATAAGTTCTATGAAGTTTCAGGTCAATTGGACTCTGTTTGATTTTCCTTTTCTGCGATACTCTAAAACAAGGAAAAAACAGGAACTGGCACTGGGCTCTGGGTTAATAGGTTAGTCCCAAAAATAATATTAAAGTGTATAATAAAGCCCATAAACATCCAAAACAGATAATATAATAGTATGGAACAATCAAAAATTAAATATACGTTGGAGACGTATCAGCATCCCCAAGCTTAATTCCTGCTCGTCCTCGAGTAGGTAAATAATAAAAATGGAATTTTTGATGTGGAATGCTATCTAACATATTTATCCATGTAGTTCTCTTTATTGTGGCAAGAATATTCAGATCCATAAGATTCAAGACGAAAGTTTAATATTGACATGAAAATAATAATACTTCAAGCATACTAACCAAGTAATCATGTCTTCTCAAAATAACATGGCCAAAGAAAGCTATCCCTACAAAATCATATAGTCTGGCTATGCTCTATCTTCACCACACAAAATATTTAAATCATGCACAACCCCGATGACAAGCCAAACAATTGTTTCATACTTTTGATGTTCTCAAACTTTTTCAATCTTCACGCAATACATGAGTTTGAGCCATGGACATAGCACTATAGGTGGAATAGAATGGTGGTTGTGGAGAAGACAAAAAGGAGAAGATAATCTCACATCAACTAGGAGTATCTACGGGCTATGGAGATGCCCATCAATAGATATCAATGTGAGTGAGTAGGGATTGCCATGCAACGGATGCACCAGAGCTATAAATGTATGAAAGCTCAATAAAAGAAACTAGTGGGTGTGCATCCAACTCGCTTGCTCACGAAGACCTAGGGCATTTTGAGGAAGCCCATCATTGGAATATACAAGCCAAGTTCTATAATTAAAGATTCCCACTAGTATATGAAAATGACAACAAAAGAGACTCTATCATGAAAATCATGGTGCTACTTTGAAGCACAAGTGTGGTAAAAGGATAGTAGCATTGCCCCTTCTCTATTTTCTCTCATTTTGTTTTGTTTTTTTGGCCTTCTCTTTTTTTGGCCTTTTTTTTTTCTTTTTTCTTTTTTCGTCCGGAGTCTCATCCCGACTTATGGGGGAATCATAGTCTCCATCATCTTTTCCTCACATGGGACAATGCTCTAATAATGATTATCATCACACTTTTATTTACTTACAACTCAAGAATTACAACTCGATACCTAGAACAAAATATGACTCTATATGAATGCCTTCGGCGGTGTATCGGGATGTGCAATGACTCATGAGTGACATGTATGAAAGAATTATGAATGGTGGCTTTGCCACAAATACGATGTCAACTACATGATCATGCATAGCAATATGACAATGATGGAGTGTGTCATAATAAACGGAACGATGGAGAGTTGCATGGCAATATATCTCGGAATGGCTATGGAAATGCCATAATAGGTAGGTATGGTGGCTGTTTCGAGGAAGGTATATGGTGGGTTTATGGTACCGGCGAAAGTTGCACGACACAAGAGAGGCTAGCAATAGTGAAAGGGTGCGAGTGCGTATAATCTATGGACTCAACATTAGTCATAAAGAACTCACATACTTATTGCAAAAATCTATTAGTTATCGAAACAAAGTACTAGGCGCATGCTCCTAGGGGGATAGATTGGTAGGAAAAGATCATCGCTCGTTCCCGACCGTCACTCATAAGGAATACAATCAATAAATAAATCATGCTCCGACTTCATCACATAACGGTTCACCATACGTGCATGCTACGGGAATCACAAACTTCAACACAAGTATCTCTCAAATTCACAACTACTCAACTAGTATGACTCTAATATCACCATCTCCATATCTCAAAACAATTATCAAGTATCAAACTTCTCTTAGTATTCAATGCACTCTATATGAAAGTTTTTATTATATCCCTCTTGGATGCCCATCACATTAGGACTAAATTCATAACCAAAGCAAACTACCATGTTGTTTAGAGACTCTCAAAATGATATAAGTGACGCATGAGAGTTCATCTATTTCTATATAATAAAACCACCACCGTGTTCTAAAAAGATATAAGTGAAACACTAGAGCAACGACAAACTACTCCGAAGATATAAGTGAAGATCAATGAGTAGTCGAATAATTATGCAACTATATGAAGACTCTCTAACATTTAAGAATTTCAAATCTTGGTATTTTATTCAAACAACAAGCAAAACAAAATAAAATAAAATGACGCTCCAAGCAAAACACATATCATGTGGCGAATGAAAATATAGCTCCAAGTAAAGTTACCGATGAACGAAGACGAAAGAGGGGATGCCTTCCAGGGCATCCCCAAGCTTAGGCTCTTGGTTGTCCTTGAATATTACCTTGGGGTGCCTTGGGCATCCCCAAGCTTAGGCTCTTTCCACTCCTTATTCCATAGTCCATCGAATCTTTGCCCCAAACTTGAAAACTTCACAACACAAAACTTAACAGAAAACTTGTGAGCTCCGTTAGCGAAAGAAAACAAAACACCACTTCAAGGTACTGTAATGAACTCATTCTAAATTCATATTGGTGTAATATCTACTGTATTCCAACTTCTCTATAGTTCATACCCTCCAATACTACTCATAGATTCATCAAAATAAGCAAACAACACGATGAAAACAGAATCTGTCAAAAAACAGAACAGTCTGTAGTAATCTGGATCAAACGTATACTTCCGGAACCCCCAAAATCCTGAGAAATTAGGAAGTCCTGGGCAATTTGTTTATTGATCTACTGCAGTTGGAATTGGTATTTTATCGCTCTCTGGTAAAAAATAAAAATTATTCTCGTGAGCGCATACTTTCTATTTTTTTACACCAAGATCAAAAAACAATCACCCAAGAAGATCTTAAAGGCTTTACTTGGCACAAACACTAACTAAAACATAAAAAACACAATCGTAACAGAGGATAGATGCAATATTTATTACTAAACAGGAACAAAAATCAAGGAACAAAAATAAAATTGGGTTGCCCAACAAGCGCTATCGTTTAACGCCCCTAGCTAGGCATGATGATTTCAAGGATGCTCACATAAAAGATAAGAATTGAAACATAAAGAGAGCATCATGAAGAATATGACTAGCACATTTAAGTCTAACTCTCTTCCTATGCATAGGGATTTTGTGAGCAAACAACTTGTGGGAACAAGAATCAACTTGCATAGGAAGGTAAAGCAAGCATAACTTCGAAACTTTAAGCACATAGAGAGGAAACTTGATATTATTGCAACTCCTACAAGCATATATTCCTCCCTCATAAAAAATTTTAGTAGCATCATGAATAAATTCAACAATATAACTATCACATAAAGCATTCTTTTCATGATCTACAAGCATAAAAATTTTATTACTCTCCACACAAGAAAAATTCTTCTCATGAATAATAGTGGGAGCAAACTCAACAAAATAATTATCATGTGAGGCATAATCCAATTGAAAACTAAAATCATGATGACAAGTTTTATGGATATCATTATTCTTTATAGCATAAAAGTCATCACAATAATCATCATAGGTAGCAACTTTCTTCTCATAATCAATTGGAACCTCTTCCGAAATAGTGGATTCATCACAAAATAAAGTCATGACCTCTCCAAATCCACTTTCATCAATATAATCATCATAAATAGGAGGCATGCTTTCATCATAATAAATTTTCTCATCAAAACTTGGGGCACAAAAAATATCATCTTCATCAAACATAGCTTCCCCAAGCTTGTGGCTTTGCATATCATTAGCATCATGGATATTCAAGGAATTCATACTAACAACATTGCAATCATGCTCATCATTCAAATATTTAATGCCAAACATTCTAATGCATTCTTCTTCTAGCACTTGAGCACAATTATCGGAATCCTTATTTTCACGGTAGATATTAAAAAGATGAAGCATATGAGGCAACCTTAATTCCATTTTTTGTAGTTTTATTTTATAAACTAAACTATTGCTAAAACAAGAAACAAAAAGATTTGATTGCAAGATCTAAAGATATACCTTCAAGCGCTAACCTCCCCGGCAACGGCACCAGAAAAGAGCTTGATGTCTACTACACAATCTTCTTCTTGTAGACATTGTTGGGCCTCCAAATGCAGAGGTTTGTAGGACACTAGCAAATTTCCCTCAAGTGGATGACCTAAGATTTATCAATTCGTAGGAGGCGTAGGATGAAGATGGTCTCTCTCAAACAATCCTGCAACCAAATAACAAAGAGTCTTTTGTGTCCCCGACACACCCAATACAATGGTAAATTATATAGGTGCACTAGTTCGGCGAAGAGATGGTGATACAAGTGCAAATATGGTTGGTAGATATAGGTTTTTGTAATCTGAAAATATAAAGACAATAAGGTAACTAATGATAAAAGTGAGCACAAACGGTATTGCAATGCTAGGAAACAAGGCCTAGGGTTCACACTTTTACTAGTGCAAGTTCTCTCAACAATAATAACATAATTGGATCACATAACTATCCCTCAACATGCAACAAAGAGTCACTCCAAAGTCACTAATAGCGGAGAACAAACGAAGAGATTATTGTAGGGTACGAAACCACCTCAAAGTTATCCTTTCTGATCGATCTATTCAAGAGTCCGTAGTAAAATAATATGAAGCTATTCTTTCCATTCGATCTATCATAGAGTTCGTACTAGAATAACACCTTAAGATACAAATCAACCAAAACCCTAATGTCACCTAGATACTCCAATGTCACCTCAAGTATCCATGGGTATGATTATACGATATGCATCACATAATCTCATATTCATCTATTCAACCAAGACAAAGTAATTCAAAGAGTGCCCCAAAATTTCTACCGGAGAGTCAAGACGAAAACGTGTGCCAACCCCTATGCATAGGTTCATGGGCGGAACCCGCAAGTTGATCACCAAAACATACATCAAGTGGATCAATAGAATACCCCATTGTCACCACGGGTATCCCACGCAAGACATACATCAAGTGTTCTCAAATCCTTAAAGACTCAATCCGATAAGATAACTTTAAAAGGAAAACTCAATCCATTACAAGAGAGTACAGGGGGAGAAATATCATAAGATCCAACTATAATAGCAAAGCTCGCGATACATCAAGATCGTATCACCTCAAGAACACGAGAGAGAGATCAAACACATAGCTACTGGTACATACCCTCAGCCCCGAGGGAGAACTACTCCCTCCTCGTCATGGAGAGCGTCGGATGATGAAGATGGCCACCGGAGAGGGATTCCCCCTCCGGCAGGGTGCCGGAACGGGTCTAGATTGGTTTTCGGTGGCTACGGAGGCTTCTGGCGACGGAACTCCCGATCTATTGTGCTCCCTGATGTTTTAGGGTATATGGGTATATATGGGAGGAAGAAGTGTGTCGGTGGATCTCCGGGCTGTCCACGAGGCAAGGGGGCGCGCCCAGGGGGTGGGCGCGCCCCCCACCCTCATGGGCAGCCCGGGACTCTCCTGGTCCATCTCCGATACTCCGTGGGCTTATTCTAGTCCAAAAATAAGTTCTGTGAAGTTTCAGGTCAATTGGACTCTGTTTGATTTTCCTTTTCTGCGATACTCTAAAATAAGGAAAAAACAGAAACTGGCACTGGGCTCTGGGTTAATAGGTTAGTCCCAAAAATAATATAAAAGTGTATAATAAAACACATAAACATCCAAAACAGATAATATAATAGCATGGAACAATAAAAAATTATAGATACGTTGGAGACGTATCACATCGCGACCTGCAACTCCAAATAGGCGAAGCAGTCCTGGGCATAGTTGCACTCATAAACTCGGAATCTGGAAAATATGGGGTCTTCATAACTCTAGAGCACAGTATTGGGGAACACAGTAATTTCAAAAAAATTCCTACGCACACGCAAGATCATGGTGATGTATAGCAACGAGGGGGGAGAGTATCGTCTACGTACCCTTATAGACCGTAAGCGGAAGCGTTATGACAACGCGGTTGATGTAGTTGTACATCTTCACGATCGACCGATCTTAATACCGAACGTACGGCACCTCCGGGATCTGCACACATTCAGCTCAGTGACGTCCCGCAAACTCACGATCCAGTAGAACTTCGTGGGAGAGTTTCGTCAGCACGACGACGTGATGACGCTACCGGAACAGGGCTTCGCCTAAGCACTGCTACGATATAATCGAGGTGGATTATGGTGAAGGGGGCACCGCACACGACTAAAAGATCAATTGATCAACTTGAATCGAGATGGATTATGGTAGAGCGGGACACCGCACACGGCTTAAAAAATCAACTGATCAACTTGTGCTCCCGGGCCGGCCCTTTCTATGGCACGCCCTGGGATAGGCCTGGGCATTTGGTATAAACCAAAAGTTCGGTTAATATATTTCGGTATTTTCTTCATTTTGGTTAGACAAAATGCTAACCGAAAATGGCTCCAAAAATCGGTTTGGTATTCGGTTTCTACCGTATACACCGAAAGATTAGCTCATGGCCGTGCGTGGCTGGTACCTTCTGCAACCTACCCTTTTATAACCGAGCTTCCTATGCTCCTTCTTGTGGCCAGCCGAGGTGGGACTAAAAGGACGACGACTCCACGTCCTGCTAGCTTCCCACTCCCACGTAAAGGAAGTCTATATGGGCTGTGCAGTACCATAATAAAAAAGCCCAAAAAAGGTGCGTGCATGCAGGTTGTTGGCTGGGCCCATGGAAGTGATATTCCCGCCGCACGCACACACCTGGCGCGTCCTTTTAGCGACGTGGGCACGGGAGAAACTCTCGCAGCGCTGCAGTGCGTACATGTTCGTTTTTTTTGTTCGGTTACCAATCAAATACCGAACCGATCAAAGTCAGTTCGGTTAACAACAGTAAAAATCGAAATTTTCATTACAAGTACCAAAAACCAAAAATTCGTTTTTTTGGGTTTTGGCTTTGGTTCAGTCTTTAGTTCCTCGGTTTTTATGCCCACCCCTACCTGGGGGAGTCCTACTCCCTCCGGGAGTAGTATTCCCCCTTTCTTAATAGAAGCAGGAGCCCTTCCAAGTAGAAGTAGGAGAGGAAGGAAAGGAAAGAGGGAGGAAGGAAAGGTCCCCCCAATTCGGATTGGGTTTGGGGGATGCGCCTCCCTCTTTTTCCTTCCCTCTCATCTATTCCACCAAGGCCCAATAAGGCCCATATACTCTCCGGGGTTCCGGTAACCTCCCGGTACTCCGGAAAAATGTCCGAATCACTTGGAACCATTCCGATATCCAAATATAGGCTTCCAATATATTGATCTTTACGTCTCGACCATTTCGAGACTCCTCGTCATGTTCATGATCAAATCCGGGACTCCGAACTACCTTTGGTACATCAAAACACATAAACTCATAATACCGATTGTCACCGAACGTTAAGCGTGCGGACCCTACGGGTTCGAGAACTATGTAGACATGACCGAGACTCATCTCCGGTCAATAAACAATAGCGGAACCTGGATCCTCATATTGGTTCCTACATATTCTGCGAAGATCTTTATCGGTCAAACCGCATAACGGTATACGTTGTTCCCTTTGTCATCGGTATGTTACTTGCCCGAGATTCGATCGTCGGTATCTCAATACCTAGTTCAATCTCGTTACTGGCAAGTCTCTTTACTCGTTCTGTAATGCTACATCCCGTAACTAACTCATTAGCTACATTGCTTGCAAGGCTAATCACCCAGTTACATTGTGACGTTTGGTAGCACACAAAGTGTTCCTCCGGTATTCAGGAGTTGCATGATCTCATAGTCATAGGAACATGTATAGTTATGGAAAAAGCAACAGCAACAAAAAAAATGATCATCGTGTTAAGCTAACGGATGGGTCAAGTCAATCACATCATTCTCTAATGATGCGATCCCGTTAATCAAATGACAACTCATGTCTATGGTTAGGAAACATAACCATCATTGATTCAACGAGCTAGTCAAGTAGAGGCAAACTAGTGACACTCTGTTTGTCTATGTATTCACACATGTACTAAGTTTCCGGTTAATACAATTTTAGCATGAATAATAAACATTTATCATGATATAAGGAAATATAAATAACAACTTTATTATTGCCTCTAGGGCATATTTCCTTCACACAGAGATCCGGGGTTCATCATAAATCTCCATCCATGTTTGCCGAGTAGCGCTAAGTTGAACGCCTCGAGGTCCCGGAACCCCATCCCACCAGTTACTTTCGGGGATGCAAGTTTAGCCCAGGAGACCCAATGCATAGACCTACGATCAATGTTGCTACTCTAAAAATACCTGGCCATACAAGAAGTAATTTTCTTGAGCACCTTCTTTGTCAAGCGGAAACAAGTCATGCTGAACGTCGGAATAGCTTGATGTTAGATTTCGTAGTAATTTCAAAAAAATTCCTACGCACACGCAAGATCATGTGATGCATAGCAACGAGGGGGAGAGTGTTGTCTACGTACCCAACGCAGACCGACTGCGGAAGCGATGACACGACGTAGAGGAAGTAGTCGTACGTCTTCACGATCCAACCGATCAAGCACCGAAACTACGGCACCTCCGAGTTCGAGCACACGTTCAGCTCGATGACGATCCCCGGACTCCAATCCAGCAAAGTGTCGGGGAAGAGTTCCGTCAGCACGATGGCGTGGTGACGATCTTGATGTACTACAGCAGCAGGGCTTCGCCTAAACTCCGCTACAGTATTATCGAGGAATATGGTGGCAGGGGGCACCGCACATGGCTAAGGAATAGATCACGTGGATCAACTTGTGTCTTTCTGGGGTGCCTCTGCCTCAGTATATAAAGGAGCCAAGGGGGAGGGGGGCGCCGGCCAGGGAGGAGGGCGCAGGAGGAGTCCTACTCCTTCCGGGAGTAGGACTCCCCCCCCCAATCCTATTCCAACTAGGATTCCCAAGGGGGGGAAAGAGAGAGAGGGGGGCCGGCCACCTTCTCCTAGTCCTAATAGGACTAGGGGAGGGGGAAGGTGCGCAGCCACCTTGGGCTGCCCCTTTCTCCTTTCCACTAAGGCCCATGAAGGCCCATATGGTTCCCGGGGGGTTCCGGTAACCTCCCGGTAACCCGGTAAAATCCCGATTTCACCCGGAACACTTCCGATATCCAAATATAGGCTTCCAATATATCAATCTTTATGTCTCGACCATTTCGAGACTCCTCGTCATGTCCGTATCACATCCGGGACTCCGAAAAACCTTCGGTACATCAAAATGCATAAACTCATAATATACCTGTCATCGTAACCTTAAGCGTGCGGACCCTACGGGTTCGAGAACAATGTAGACATGACCGAGACATGTCTCCGGTCAATAACCAATAGCGGGACCTGGATGCCCATATTGGCTCCTACATATTCTACGAAGATCTTTATCGGTCAGACCGCATAACAACATACGTTGTTCCCTTTGTCATCGGTATGTTACTTGCCCGAGATTCGATCGTCGGTATCCAATACCTAGTTCAATCTCATTACTGGCAAGTCTCTTTACTCGTTCCGTAATACATCATCTCACAACTAACATATTAGTTGTAATGCTTGCAAGGCTTATGTGATGTGTATTACCGAGAGGGCCCAGAGATACCTCTCCGACAATCGGAGTGACAAATCCTAATCTCGAAATACGCCAACCCAACATCTACCTTTGGAGACACCTGTAATGCTCCTTTATAATCACCCAGTTACGTTGTGACGTTTGGTAGCACCCAAAGTGTTCCTCCGGCAAACGGGAGTTGCATAATCTCATAGTCATAGGAACATGTATAAGTCATGAAGAAAGCAATAGCAACATACTAAACGATCGGGTGCTAAGCTAATGGAATGGGTCATGTCAATCAGATCATTCAACTAATGATGTGACCTCGTTAATCAAATAACAACTCATTGTTTATGGTCAGGAAACATAACCATCTTTGATTAACGAGCTAGTCAAGTAGAGGCATACTAGTGACACTTTGTTTGTCTATGTATTCACACATGTATTATGTTTCCGGTTAATACAATTCTAGCATGAATAATAAACATTTATCATGATTATAAGGAAATAAATAATAACTTTATTATTGCCTCTAGGGCATATTTCCTTCAGTCTCCCACTTGCACTAGAGTCAATAATCTAGATTACACTGTAATGAATCTAACACCCATGGAGCCTTGGTGCTGATCATGTTTTGCTCGTGGAAGAGGCTTAGTCAACGGGTCTGCAACATTCAGATCCGTATGTATCTTGCAAATCTCTATGTCTCCCACCTGGACTAGATCCCGGATGGAGTTGAAGCGTCTCTTGATGTGTTTGGTCCTTTTGTGAAATCTGGATTCCTTTGCCAAGGCAATTGCACCAGTATTGTCACAAAAGATTTTTATTGGACCCGATGCATTAGGTATAACACCTAGATCGGATATGAACTCCTTCATCCAGACTCCTTCGTTCGCTGCTTTCGAAGCAGCTATGTACTCCGCTTCACATGTAGATCCCGCTACGACGCTTTGTTTAGAACTGCACCAACTGACAGCTCCACCGTTTAATGTAAACACGTATCCGGTTTGCGATTTAGAATCGTCCGGATCAGTGTCAAAGCTTGCATCAACGTAACCTTTTACGGTGAGCTCTTTGTCACCTCCATATACGAGAAACATATCCTTAGTCCTTTTCAGGTATTTCAGGATGTTCTTGACCGCTGTCCAGTGATCCATTCCTGGATTACTTTGGTACCTCCCTGCTAAACTTATAGCAAGGCACACATCAGGTCTGGTACACAGCATTGCATACATGATAGATCCTATGGCTGATGCATAGGGAACATCTTTCATATTCTCTCTACCTTCTGCAGTGGTCGGGCATTGAGTCTTACTCAACTTCACACCTTATAACGCAGGCAAGAACCCTTTCTTTGCTTGATCCATTTTGAACTTCTTCAAAATTTTGTCAAGGTATGTGCTTTGTGAAAGTCCAATTAAGCGTCTTGATCTATCTCTATAGATCTTAATGCCTAATATGTAAGCAGCTTCACCGAGGTCTTTCATTGAAAAACTTTTATTCAAGTATCCCTTTATGCTATCCAGAAATTCTATATCATTTCCAATCAACAATATGTCATCCACATATAATATCAGAAATGCTACAGAGCTCCCACTCACTTTCTTGTAAATACAGGCTTCTCCGAAAGTCTGTATAAAACCAAATGCTTTGATCACACTATCAAAACGTTTATTCCAACTCCGAGAGGCTTGCACCAGTCCATAAATGGATCGCTGGAGCTTGCACACTTTGTTAGCTCCCTTTGGATCGACAAAACCTTCCGGTTGCATCATATACAACTCTTCTTTCAGAAATCCATTCAGGAATGCAGTTTTGACATCCATCTGCTAAATTTCATAATCATAAAATGCGGCAATCGCTAACATGATTCGGACGGACTTAAACATCGCTACGGGTGAGAAGGTCTCATCGTAGTCAATCCCTTGAACTTGCCGAAAACCTTTTGCGACAAGTCGAGCTTTGTAGACAGTAACATTACCATCAGCGTCAGTCTTCTTCTTAAAGATCCATTTATTTTCAATTGCTTGCCGATCATCAGGCAAGTCAACCAAAGTCCATACTTTGTTCTCATACATGGATCCCATCTCAGATTTCATGGCTTCAAGCCACTTTGCGGAATCTGGGCTCACCATCGCTTCTTCATAGTTCGTAGGTTCATCATGATCTAGTAGCATGACTTGCAGAACAGGATTACCGTACCACTCTGGTGCGGATCTTACTCTGGTTGATCTACGAGGTTCAGTAGTATCTTGATCTGAAGTTTCATGATCATTATCATTGGCTTCCTCACTAACTGGTGTAGGTGTCACTGAAACAGTTTTCTGTGATGTACTACTTTCCAGTAAGGGAGTAGGTACAGTTACCTCATCAAGTTCTACTTTCCTCCCACTCACTTCTTTCGAGAGAAACTCCTTCTCTAGAAAGGATCCATTCTTAGCAACGAATGTCTTGCCTTCGGATCTGTGATAGAAGGTGTACCCAACAGTCTCCTTTGGGTATCCTATGAAGACACATTTCTCCGATTTGGGTTCGAGCTTATCAGGTTGAAGCTTTTTCACATAAGCATCGCAGCCCCAAACTTTAAGAAATGACAACTTTGGTTTCTTGCCAAACCACAGTTCATAAGGCGTCGTCTCAACGGATTTTGATGGTGCCCTATTTAACGTGAATGCGGCCGTCTCTAAAGTATAACCCCAAAATGATAGCGGTAAATCAGTAAGAGACATCATAGATCGCACCATATCTAGTAAAGTACGATTACGACGTTCGGACACACCATTACGCTGTGGTGTTCTGGGTGGCGTGAGTTGCGAAACTATTCCACAGTTTTTCAAATGTACACCAAACTCGTAACTCAAATATTCTCCTCCACGATCAGATCGTAGAAACTTTATTTTCTTGTTACGATGATTTTCAACTTCACTCTGAAATTCTTTGAACTTTTCAAATGTTTCAGATTTATGTTTCATTAAGTAGATATACCCATATCTGCTTAAATCATCTGTGAAGGTGAGAAAATAACGATATCCGCCACGAGCCTCAATATTCATCGGACCACATACATCGGTATGTATGATTTCCAACAAATCTGTTGCTCTCTCCATAGTACCGGAGAACGGTGTTTTAGTCATCTTGCCCATGAGGCACGGTTCGCAAGTACCAAGTGATTCATAATCAAGTGGTTCCAAAAGTCCATCAGTATGGAGTTTCTTCATGCGCTTTATACCGATATGACCTAAACGACAGTGCCACAAATAAGTTACACTTTCATTATCAACTCTGCATCTTTTGGCTTCAACATTATGAATATGTGTATTACTACTATCGAGATTCAATAAGAATAGACCACTCTTCAAGGGTGCATGACCATAAAAGATATTACTCATATAAATAGAACAACCATTATTCTCTGATTTAAATGAATAACCGTCTCGCATTAAACAAGATCCAGATATAATGTTCATGCTCAACGCTGGCACCAAATAACAATTATTTAGGTCTAATATTAATCCCGAAGGTAGATGTAGAGGTAGCGTGCCGACCGCGATCACATCGACTTTGGAACCGTTTCCCACGCGCATCGTCACCTGGAACATCTCATATGCTCCATGACGTTCAAAACGTCGTTGAAGTCCCGATTCTAAGCCGTAAAGCATGGCACACTGAACTATCGAGTAGTCATCAGCTTTGCTCTGCCAGACGTTCATAACATCTGGTGTTGCTCCAGCAGCAGGCCTGGCACCCAGCGGTGCTTCCAGGACGTAATTCTTCTGTGCAGCAATGAGGATAATCCTCAAGTTACGGACCCAGTCCGTGTAATTGCTACCATCATCTTTCAACTTTGCTTTCTCAAGGAACGCATTAAAATTCAACGGAACAACAGCACGAGCCATCTATCTACAATCAACATAAACAAGCAAGATACTATCAGGTACTAAGTTCATGATAAATTTAAGTTCAATTAATCATATTACTTAAGAACTCCCACTTAGATAGACATCCCTCTAATCTTCTAAGTGATTACGTGATCCAAATTAACTAAACCATAACCGATCATCACGTGAGATGGAGTAGTTTTCAATGGTGAACATCGTTTATGTTGATCATATCTACTATATGATTCACGCTCGACCTTTCGGTCTCCGTGTTCCGAGGCCATATCTGCATATGCTAGGCTCGTCAAGTTTAATCTGAGTATTCTGCTTGTGCAAAACTGGCTTGCACCCGTTGTAGATGGACGTAGAGCTTATCACACCCGATCATCACGTGGTGTCTGGGCACAACGAACTTTGGCAACGGTGCATACTCAGGAAGAACACTTCTTGATAATTTAGTGAGAGATCATCTTATAATGCTACCGTCAATCAAATCAAGATAAGATGCATAAAAAGATAAACATCACATGCAATCAATATAAGTGATATGATATGGCCATCATCATCTTGTGCTTGTGATCTCCATCTCCGAAGCACCGTCATGATCACCATCGTCACCGGCGCGACACCTTGATCTCCATCGTAGCATCGTTGTCATCTCGCCAATCTTATGCTTCCACGACTATCACTACCGTTTAGTAATAAAGTAAAGCATTACATCGCGATTGCATTGCATACAATAAAGCGACAACCATATGGCTCCTGCCAGTTGCCGATAACTCGGTTACAAAACATGATCATCTCATACAATAGAATTCAGCATCATGCCTTGACCATATCACATCACAACATGCCCTGCAAAAACAAGTTAGACGTCCTCTACTTTGTTGTTGCATGTTTTACGTGGCTGCTACGGGCTTAAGTAAGAACCAATCTCACCTACGCATCAAAACCACAACGATAGTTTGTCAAATAGACTCCGTTTTAACCTTCGCAAGGACCAGGCGTAGCCATACTTGGTTCAACTAAAGTTGGAGAGACAGTCGCCCGCAAGCCATCTATGTGCAAAGCACGTCGAGGGAACCGGTCTCGCGTAAGCGTACGCGTAAGGTTGGTCCGGGTCGTCTCGTCCAACAATACCGCCGAACCAAAGTATGACATGCTGGTAGGCAGTATGACTTGTATCGTCCACAACTCACTTGTGTTCTACTCGTGCATATAACATCAACATAAATAACCTGGCTCTGATACCACTGTTGGGTTTCGTAGTAATTTCAAAAAATTTCCTAGGCACACGCAAGATCATGTGATGCATAGCAACGAGGGGGAGAGTGTTGTCTACGTACCCAACGCAGACTGACTGCGGAAGCGATGACACGACGTAGAGGAAGTAGTCGTACGTCTTCACGATCCAACCGATCAAGCACCGAAACTACGACACCTCTGAGTTCGAGCACACGTTCAGCTCGATGACGATCCCCGGACTCCGATCCAGCAAAGTGTCGGGGAAGAGTTCCGTCAGCACGACGGCGTGGTGACGATCTTGATGTACTACAGCAGCAGGGCTTCGCCTAAACTCCGCTACAGTATTATCGAGGAATATGGTGGCAGGGGGCACCGCACACGGCTAAGGAATAGATCACGTGGATCAACTTGTGTCTTTCTGGGGTGCCTCTGCCTCAGTATATAAAGGAGCCAAGGGGGAGGGGGGCGCCGGCCAGGGAGGTGGGCGCAGGAGGAGTCCTACTCCTTCCGGGAGTAGGACTCCCCCCCCCAATCCTATTCCAACTAGGATTCCCAAGGGGGGGAAAGAGAGAGAGGGGGGCCGGCCACCTTCTCCTAGTCCTAATAGGACTAGGGGAGGGGGAAGGTGCGCAGCCACCTTGGGCTGCCCCTTTCTCCTTTCCACTAAGGCCCATGAAGGCCCATATGGTTCCCGGGGGGTTCCGGTAACCTCCCGGTAACCCGGTAAAATCCCGATTTCACCCGGAACACTTCCGATATCCAAATATAGGCTTCCAATATATCAATCTTTATGTCTCGACCATTTCGAGACTCCTCGTCATGTCCGTATCACATCCGGGACTCCGAACAACCTTCGGTACATCAAAATGCATAAACTCATAATATACCTGTCATCGTAACCTTAAGCGTGCGGACCCTACGGGTTCGAGAACAATGTAGACATGACCGAGACATGTCTCCGGTCAATAACCAATAGCGGGACCTAGATGCCCATATTGGCTCCTACATATTCTACGAAGATCTTTATCGGTCAGACCGCATAACAACATACGTTGTTCCCTTTGTCATCGGTATGTTACTTGCCCGAGATTCGATCGTCGGTATCCAATATCTAGTTCAATCTCGTTACCGGCAAGTCTCTTTACTCGTTCCGTAATACATCATCTCACAACTAACATATTAGTTGTAATGCTTGCAAGGCTTATGTGATGTGTATTACCGAGAGGGCCCAGAGATACCTCTCCGACAATCGGAGTGATAAATCCTAATCTCGAAATACGCCAACCCAACATCTACCTTTGGAGACACCTGTAATGCTCCTTTATAATCACCCAGTTACGTTGTGACGTTTGGTAGCACCCAAAGTGTTCCTCCGGCAAACGGGAGTTGCATAATCTCATAGTCATAGGAACATGTATAAGTCATGAAGAAAGCAATAGCAACATACTAAACGATCGGGTGCTAAGCTAATGGAATGGGTCATGTCAATCAGATCATTCAACTAATGATGTGACCTCGTTAATCAAATAACAACTCATTGTTTATGGTCAGGAAACATAACCATCTTTGATTAACGAGCTAGTCAAGTAGAGGCATACTAGTGACACTTTGTTTGTCTATGTATTCACACATGTATTATGTTTCCGGTTAATACAATTCTAGCATGAATAATAAACATTTATCATGATTATAAGGAAATAAATAATAACTTTATTATTGCCTCTAGGGCATATTTCCTTCACTTGAATCACCGATTTAAGTAGAACCTCACGACCAGCACATGCCAAGTCCCTCTCTGAATAACCAAACAATTTACTTCTAGCCCGATCACAAATATGTTCAAAGGTACCACTCGTGATCTTTCCCACAGCAGTCGGGAGACCGAGATATTTGTCACTAAATGCCTCAACAAGGATGCCCAAACGATGCTTGATCTCATGTCTTCTCGCTGCAGGAGTACTAGGGGTAAAGTACACTGCACTCTTGTCTTTATTAACACATTGACCTGAACAAGCTGCCTAAATATTCAATATCTCATTGAGCTTGTCAGAACTCGCTCCATTAGCTTTGATAAAAATGAGGCTATCATCAGCAAAAAGGAGATGATTTATACATGAAGATATGTTTGACGCCGTAACACCTCTATCAATAAAGGTGCTCTAGCTGGCTCTATCAATAAAGGATATGTTTGTTTGAGGCCCTAACTACCATGTCTAGTCGGCTTTATAAACTTGTACTACTGCTAATTTTCCTCAAAAAAAGTTATACTACTAATTGAACTGCAAAAACATCTTGTATTTTGGTACAAAGGTAGTATGATTTATGTTTAACATTTAAATAAACCTCACGAACTATATTTGTACTAAACCTGATCACGCCTTGGCTCTATAAACTTGTATGGTTGTTTCAGTTTTGTGAGAATACATATAGAAAGTAGCAGCAAAGTAAGATTTCTATCCTATGATGCTACCGAAGTTCCATCCTGATATATTTAAGTAAAATATATTTTGTATGTTCACTGAAGTCTTTATTTAAGAGATCATTGAATATTTCTAAATTATAAGAAGACGTTCAAAAACTGAAATATATAATGTGGTTGTCAGGTTGGAGCAACTCTACCAGAGTTGCCATATCGGGTCGCACAGCATAATAACCGCCAATGATTTTGACCAAAAAAATGGACTCTAGCAGAGAGTTGTTCTAAGACTCTGAGTCACCATAATTTATAGAGGATACTCCATATTCGGGAGACTCCATATTTGGAGGTTGTGGCCGTTGGTTTGAAGCACATGTCATCTGCCAACCACTCACGCGGGAGGGAAGTTTCAGTATGACCTTGTCCTCTCGCATGTAGCCCGGTTAATGGCGTGGTCATCTGTACAGCTACCGTAACGTCACAACCAATGTTGATAACACTTGTCTGCTGGAAAGAACACCAATTAATGGAGGCCGCCATGTTTCACACTCGTTTCCCGCCCGCACAAGTTAAATTAGTCCCTATTTTCCACCAGAGTGCGCCCCTTCGCGGATATATAAAACCCCATTATCGTCGCCGCCACACACACACACTAAGCAGGCCACCACCCCCACCCCTCTCTTCGTCCTTCCCCGTCACTGCCACAATAACCCCCATTGAGTATGTTGGTGCGGCCGCATCCTCCCTGCTGACCTTTTGTTAGCGAGACCAAAGAGGACCGTGTCGAGAGAAAGTTCTGGTAGAGGGTGTGGCACTACTTCAACTGGGTTAATGGCAACTCACATCGTAAGGATGAATCAGCCATCGACCACACCCACCTACCCGTCGCCCTCGATTACTTTGACTGCATGTGGACGACCTCCATGACAAAGGAACGGTACATTCACGCTGGCCATCAAGGATGTGGCCTTATCCCAAAGTCGTGGCAGTCGAAGCCTCATGCCTGCAAGGTCACTTCAAAGAGGAGGAAGAGTCGTAGTTCAATTAGTAGAGAATCTTGGTATTAGATTGTTCAAATCGCTATCGTAACCCTTCTTGAAATCCTTGTTGAAATCGATGTTGAAAATCTTATACGGAAAGACTTCCACTGTTGAGGTGGGGAAGGAAGACATCTTCTAATCAATGACAATCGGGTTCTATATAGCAGAAAATTTCAAAGGCTGATACTACAGTGATTCTGACTTTACACGGCTTCAACCTCCATATACATACGAAACACGCTTTCATATGCATTATGGAGGCTGTCGCCATGATGACTCTGCTAGAGTTGCCTATACAATTCCTCTTAGGTTTTACTTTTTCTCTCGTGTTTTAAGTTTTTACAAAAGACGCGATGTTCCATCAGATGGGTATGAAGATAAAAGTGATAATATCATCAGGAGTCATAGAGCTTGCGTCGCATGTTCAGTTTGGTACTAAAACTTTAAAAATACGGTTTTGTGGTCACCTAACTTGTTTCAAGCGTTCAGATACGGTCATAGTATGTGTATGCGGGCGTATCCATGTGTCAGACCGCACTTATTAGTGAGTGTGTGATATATTTTTACACAAAACACCTTCACATTTTTTATTTGTGGAAGAAAAACCCGACCAGTACTGCACTGCACATATATGCAAAAAATAACAACACAACAAAAATGGAAACCAGCCAGAAGTCGAACAAGTCACCAACTGTTTACAACAAAAATCCTTCAGCCACTACACAATCTAGGTCGGGATGTTTATTATTGATAAGGACTTCATATTTGTGTGTTAAAAATACTATACATACGAATGATGATTAGAAAATAAAAATATTTATATATAAACATTTGTATTATATAAAATATATTTAGTTAGTACAGACATTGAAAATGCTTATTAAATAATTTTTTAATGGATCCAAAAAATATACACTTGTGTCTTATATTTAAATTATAAAAAATTATGAATACAAACATGTTTATACAATACTCAGATTTATAAAATATTTTACTAAATATTTTTTATCTTAAAAAACATGTGCAAATATATATAATTCACACACTTATATAACACGCAGGTTTTACAAATATCTATAAAAACATACCGCGTGCAAAATGGGCCGCAATATACGCAGCCCATTTAACCTCCACGTGTGTTCTATTCCAGTACATATATTGTCGTTATCGACAATACATATTCAGATTTGAACGTTGTAGTGGTTGTAATGTCCTCTGTCAAAACAGTTGGTCATGAGTTCAAGACTGAACATATATATATATATATTTAATTTTGAAATATATGTGCAGCACTACAGTCGACTTTTCCCATGAATAGACATAATATGAAGGTCTTTTCTGTAAAAATACGTCAGGTCCAACACCATCACTCACCGACATGTGAAGTCATATACATGCATATGCCCGCATGCGCGTACTATGACCGTATCTGCACGCTTGAGTCAAATTAGATGATCACAAAACCGTATTTTCGAAAAAGTTCTAGCATCAAACTGAACATGCAACACAAATTTTATGACTCCTAATGACATTACCTTAAGATAAAAAAGTTAGATTCAAAGAAGAAGCACAAGCGACGGGAAGAAACATCCTTGAACAGAGCACGCGCATTTTTTTAATCGGCGATTCTAATAGTGTTCGGTATAGGCGTGTATCGGCATAGCACTTCTTTGCCAGACCAACCATCGTACCACACACCTCCCACCTTGGCTATAGCAGCATAGAAAGGGGCGGGCCTCTAGCTCGGCAACTCACTGCACGCTCCCACCCACCTTGGCTAGCACGTCTAGCTCGGCACGCACGGGATGCACGAACACCTAGGAAACATGATTAGCCAGCAGATCGAGCGAGCAAAAGGTGATGGGATTTGTCTGCGGTGTCAAGTGGATATTGCTTGATTCTTGTACCGCCACTTCGGGCAAAATTGACAAATTTAACCTATGAACAAAATCAAATTACAGAATAAACTGTCCGTAAAATTATTTCACGCAGTTGGCCTTTTTGTATGATGCCTGACATGAAGGCGTCACACTACACTGTGCAACGCCTCACAGATAGACGCTACACGCCTAGCCAGCGTCACATCCATGTGATCTGAAAATTACTAAGTTAGTGTGCAGCGCCTAGCTTCTAGGCGTTGCACTAGTGGTTGCTTCATTTTGTAGTGCAACCACTAGTGCAGCGCCTGCGAGCTAGGCGTCACACTATACAGTACAGCGCCTAGCTCGTAGGCTCTGCACAATGACTTAGCAATTTTTAGCCTGTTTGGGGTGCAACGTTGGCCAGACGTGTAGCGCCTATCTGTGAGGCGTTGCACAATGTAGTATGACGTCTTCGTGTCGGGCGTCACACAAAAAGATCAGCCGCGTAAAATAGTTTCACAAGCAGTTCATTTTATGATTTAATTTCATCCACAGACTAAATTTGTCAAATTTACCACCACTCCGCCAGGAATCACGGTCACGGCACATGAGGGACCCAAGCCAAGCCAAACCCACGATTTGCTCGAGCAGTCCGGTGCCATGTGCAACGAGACCAAACTGCACGATCGAGGTCCTAAACTAATTTCGTTTTGCTACTCCAGATGGCGTGCTCACATGGCCAAAAGAGTTTGATAAGTTTTTCCTCCAATGAGATCGATCGGGCTCAAACCAAAATCAACGCTGGCGCGGTCCAAGATTCGGGGCCTACTTGTATGTCAGACCGCCTGAAAATAAAAATTCAGGGCATTTAATTTTTCCGGCCATGGAATTTGAATCAATGATTGACCTTCATCGCCTTCCTCTTCCCCTCTATGTTCCTCCTCCAACCCTCCCACTCACAAACCGTCGATCGAATGTTCGCTCCCGTCACCGCGGTCGGTGATGCTTCTGCACTCCTAGCTATTTTCTACAACCGCTCAACGCCACTCCTCTAAAAGCCTGCTCGGACTCCCTTCCCTCTGCAACTCCGCTCCGGAGCGGAGCGGCATGCAGCTATAATCTAGGGGTGGCAAGAACGGCGCTTCGGTCCACAGTGGGGGAGTAGAGGGTTGCCGAACAGGGTCTAAACCTCGCACCTCCTCTTCTTTCTTGATGCCGGCAGTCATACCCCGCACTTGAACTGTCAAGCTTTTGACTCGCCTCCACCAACGACGCTGCTGTCGTATCGTCCCTAGCGCTGCGCCGCTCCCATCCCCCTACAGCCTCAAGCCTCGAGCCTCAACGACGATCATCACGGCACTCCCTTCGCCGTCTCGAGGCCTCCCCTCCTCTTCTCTCTGGAATCGACTGGCTTCAAATTAAAATTTAGGGAACTTACGCATAGCTATTGCAACAAAATTCAAATCTAGGCTACTTATATATATACCACGTCACTCTCAACAGAAGACCAACCCGTAAATTTCTTCTCCAACTTTTGAACTAACTTGTGCTTAATTTCCACTAACAAATAAGTGCTACATTAACCGCTCCCTTAACACGCGTACAAACATCATTCCAGCTTTCGCATTTCCCTCCACTCCAGCATTGTGATCTCCCAAAAAGCCACGCACGGAAACAGGCAGAGCATCTCGCCATGGCGGCCGCGGCCAGGGCCTTCGCCGCGCACGTGCTGCGCGGGAGGTGGTTCATGGCGTACGGCTCCTTCCTCATCATGTCCGCGGCGGGGGCGACGTACATCTTCGCCGTCTACTCCAAGGACATCAAGGCCACGCTCGGCTACACCCAGGAGCAGCTCAACACCGTCGGCTTCTTCAAGGACGTCGGCGCCAACGTCGGGATCCACGCCGGCCTCATCGCCGAGGTCGCCCCGCCATGGCTCGTCCTCGCCATCGGCGCCGCAATGAACCTGGGGGGATACCTCATGCTCTACCTCTCAGTCGCCGGCGTCGTCCGCGCCAGGCCGCCGCTCTGGCTCGTCTGCATCTACATCGCCGTCGGCGCCAACTCGCAGGCCTTCGCCAACACCGGCGCGCTCGTCACCTGCGTCAAGAACTTCCCCGAGAGCCGTGGCGTCATTCTCGGCCTGCTCAAGGGCTTCGTCGGACTCAGCGGAGCCATCTTCACCCAGCTCTACCTCGCCTTCTACGGCGGTGGTGGCGGCGACACCAGGCCGCTCATACTGCTCGTTGGCTGGCTCCCCGCCGCCTTCTCCGTGGCTTTTCTCGGCACAATACGGATCATTCGCTCGCCGCGCTCCCCGGTGGCGGCGCGCCGCGAGTACCGCGCGTTCTGCGGCTTCCTGTACGTGTCGCTCGCTCTCGCCGCTTACCTCATGGTCGTCATCATCTTGCAGAAGAGGTTCTTGTTCACCCGAGCCGAGTTTGGCGTCAGCGCCGCCGTCGTGCTCGCAATGCTTCTTGTTCCATTCACCGTGGTCCTGCGCGAGGAGGCCGCACTGTTCAAGAGCACGCTGGAAGCGCAGTCCGTGGTGACCGTGGCCACCAAACCGCGGACGCCGGCACAAGAGCCAGCGGCCGTTGTGGAGAGGCCAGCGGCTACACTGATGTCGAGGGTGGTGCGGGCTCTGAGGCCGCCACCGCTTGGTGACGACTACACGATCCTTCAGGCGCTGGTGAGCGTGGACATGCTGCTGCTGTTCACGGCGACGGTGTTCGGCATGGGCGGCACCCTCACGGCCATCGACAACATGGGCCAAATCGGCGAGTCGCTGGGCTACCCGCAGCGCAGCATCGCCACCTTCGTCTCCCTCATCAGTATCTGGAACTACCTCGGCCGGGTCGCCTCCGGCTTCGCGTCGGAGGCGCTCCTCGCGCGGTACCGCCTCCCGCGCCCGCTCGTCCTCGCCGTCGTCCTGCTCCTCACCGTCCCGGGCCACCTCCTCATATCGTTCGGCGTGCCGGGCTCCCTGTACGTGACGTCGGTGATCATCGGGTTCTGCTTCGGCGCCGCGCAGCCGCTGATCCTGGCGAGCGTGTCGGAGCTGTTCGGGCTCAGGTACTACTCCACGCTCTACAACCTGTGCGGCACGGCGAGCCCCGTGGGGTCGTACGTCCTCAACGTGCGCGTCGCCGGGCGCATGTACGACCGCGAGGCCGCGCGGCAGGGTGGCGGACACGCCGTGGCATCGGCGTCCGGGAAGAGGCTCGTGACCTGCATCGGCGTCCGGTGCTACAAGGAGTCGTTCTTGGTCATAACGGCGGTGACGGTGGCCGCCGCGGCCGTGACGCTGGTGCTGGCGTGGAGGACTCGGGGATTCTACGCGGGGGACGTGTACGCGCGGTTTAAGGAGGAAGAGGAGGTGGTGGTGGCTGGGCAGAGCAGAAATGGCGTCGCCGCGTCGGAGATGACCAGTTAGAAAATGGATCTAAGATCTAACACAACACACGCGATCACAGTAGTGAGGTGGACGAGCACAATGTTGAAAAATTATTAGGTAATTTTGTATGATTAATTCAAGAATATACTAAGGCCAATGCTACGAATCAGCGGGATGATTTCTTTCTGGATAAGCGCGCTGCTGGTCCTTTGGATGACAGCAACCCCACAGCAGCAGTAACCAGTAAGCTTCGCCGTAGCGCGGCTGCACCCCGGCAGTTTTCATGTCAAACTGCCGGCGTCCGGCGAAGCTCCAATGCAACTCCGGCGACTCCGGTGAAGCTTCAATGTAACTCCGGCAGAGCTCCAATGCAACTCCGGTGACTTCGGTGAAGCTCCAATGCAACGTAGCGCACAACGGCGACGGTCTCCAGCGATGTTTTGTTGTTGCATCAATGGTCCCCCCGCGATGCTCCATTGGAGCACTTACGGTCTCCGGGAACGCTCCGTTGGAGCACCGTGCAACTTGACGAAGCCACATCGGCTACTCCTCGCAGCAAGGGTTCTGTTGGAAAAACCGGCGAGCCACCGCGTCGCTCGCTTGAAGCATGAATGGGGCACGTTGACCCCTCGTTGCAGCACCGCTGCGACCCCGGGTCCGGCCGGCTGCACACTCATCTGCAGCACCGCTGGCAGTTGCGTCTCGCACTACTGTGTGTCCGCTCTTGCAACAACCGGTGGCTGATGGTGGATAACGAGAGCAGCTAGCCGTTGGTGGCTAGCCTTGTGATGGTGGAGAACGAGAGGGGCTGAGGAAGGAGAGAGGACCCGAGTGGATAAGATGGGGATGGATGGCTGGCGTTGTTTCTGCCCGGCAATGCTACACGCACAAACGAAAAATACGGATTCACGAAGTGGCTTAGGCTGGTTCACATGATAGGATTATCATAGAAATAGAAATCTTATAGGAAACGATAATTCTAAACGCACGGACCTTTACGAGCCATTCACGGGCTCTTTCCTTAACTAATCTTCTCCCCCCTGATTTTCAGTGGGGGTGGGCCCCTCATCCTAATTTCTATCCAATCAAAAGATCACAACTAGGACAGTCCGTGAATCCAGTAAAAACACAGCCCGTGAGTGTAGCATTGCTATATAGGAAATGAGACAACATGTATCTCAAATTCTATGAATAGGAATAGGAAACAAGATGTCATTTGGTTGACACCAAAGAAATTTTTCCATTGAGTCTAGGCTCATTTTTATTTTTCTATAAAATATGGAGGATAGGAACCAATCCTACGTAGGAATAGGAATCCATTCCTATGAATCAAAGGGATCTAAAGGAAAAAAATCTTATCCTATAGAATTCCTATGAAATTCCTTCAAACCAAAGAAGGCCTTAATTGGGATGATTTGATTGGATAGGGACCAGGGTTAGCCCACGCTCCCTGAAAATAAGGGGGAGAAGATTAGTTAACAGAAAAGATCCGTAAAACGATGTAAGAGCAACTCTAACGGGCCGACCCAAACAGACGGCAATTTCGTCCGCTTTTTGTTTGTTTGGGTCGGCCGCCCGCCCTGCGTGCATCCTCTTTTAGGTTTGGGTCGACAGCGCACCCAATGCACCGATCCATATGTGCCGGCCACTCGTCCAATATTTACATTGATTTGCATTCAAACATATTGTCAAATAACATAGTTTTATCGAATAAAAATATTATAGTTTTACAAGCCGGATACAAATTAAAATGTTTCACATAGTTTTGCAGTCAAATAAAAGAAGATACATCTATTGGTTGCCAACATGAGTCCACATATGCTTAACCAAATCATTTTACAGCTGCACGTGAGTTTCCCAATCACGCATGTCTTCATGAAATTGGGTGAATTGTTCAAACGTTGCCGCTACTCCATGCTCAGGCGCAACATTCTCACCCTGAAACTGAAACCCTTGATCGTACAGACGTTCTGGGCGCTCGTCCTCTACGATCATATTGGGCATGATCACACAAGCAGTCATCACCTCCCACAGTTTCTGCGTGCTCCAGGTATTAGCAGGATACCGAACGATGCCCCATCGAGATTGCAAAACACCAAAGGCACGCTCGACATCCTTCCTGGCACTCTCTTGCTTCCGGGTAAATCTTTTCCTCTTCTCTCCGACAGGGTTGGGTATTGTCTTGACAATAGTGGTCCTCTGAGGATAGATACCGTCACCCAGGTAGTATCCTTTGTCGTAGTTGTGGCCGTTGACAGTAAAGTTCACCGGTGGGTTATTGCCTTCGGCAAGCCTAGCAAACACCGGCGAGCGCTGAAGCACGTTGATATCATTGTGTGATCCAGCCATGCCAAAGAAAGAGTTCCAGATCTAGAGATCTTGAGACGCCACAACCTCTAGGATGACAGTGCAAGCCCTGACATGTCCCTTATAGTGCCCTTGACAAGCAGAAGGACAGTTCTTCCACTCCCAGTGCATGCAGTCTATGCTGCCAAGCATCCCTGGGAAGCCCCTTCTGGCATTCATCGACAACAAATGGACTGTATCTTCAGCCGTCGGCTCTCTCAAGTACTCAGGGTCAAACACAGCAATAACAGCCTTGCAGAACTTATACAGGGACTCTAAACATGTAGACTGGCTCATACAAACATACTCGTCAATGAGATCAGCAGACACTCCGTATGCAAACATTCGGATGGCGGCAGTGCATTTCTGATAAGAGGAGAAACCAATCTTGCCGACGGCATCCTCTTTGCACTCGAAATAGTCATCATAGCCGACCACTCCCTCTCTAATACGGTTGAAAACATGCCTACTCATATAGAAACGGCGGCGGAATTTATGATGTTTGAACAACGGGTTTTTTGTATCAAAGTAGTCCTTCCAAAGAAGGAAATGCCTGCTCTCTCGGTTGCGATTCAACGCCGGAAGGTGGCCTGGAATGGAGCCACAAAACAACGGCCGCTAGCTGTTGAGGTGGTGATGGACCAACACGGCAGCCAATATCTCCTCCTCGTCGTCGGACGACGAATCGTCGGAGTCGCAAAGGAAATTGTGGAAAAAGAACTCATCAGCGGAGTCCATTTTCATACCTTGGCAAACTGTCGAATAACTTGCGAGCGTCGAAGAAGGAGACGGCCGACGAGGGGAGTCGCGGCGCGCACGGACCAGCTAGCTGCCCTGCCGACTTCCGACGAGTGGGCCGACGTCCGACGAGCATGCCAGTGAGGATCTGGCCGGCGCGGCGAGGCGGCCTCTTGGTCGCGGGCGGCTGTGCGGTTGGGGGAGTGGTGGTAGGAAACAGTTTGCTCCCTAGCGGCAAGACGGCGGTGGCGGGGTGACGGGGGGAGTGAGCGGCATTGCTGGGCGGATGTGGAGGCGGCGGCAGCTGGCAGAGTCGCCGACAAAAAAGGGCGTCGGCGTCGGCGATGAAGGAGGCGGGCGAGGGTTGCTGGGGGGGTGGGGGGAGGCCAATGAGCCACCGATCAGCGGGCCCGGGGAGAGGAGAAGGCGAGCGTGCGCGTGTCCGTCGCGTGTCCGCGCCGACACAAATCCGGCCCAAAAATGGGCCGGGAATGGGTCGCCCGCGGATGAAAAGCGAACGCCCGTCCGTTTAGGTCGGCGCGTTTGGTCGATTTTTCTGTCCGCGCCGACCCAAACGGACAGCAGTGGACGAAATGGGTTACCCCATTGGAGTTGCTCTAATAGTCCGTGTGTATAGAATTATCGATTTCTGCGAGAGGATAGAGACGCGTTGAACCAAGGGGCACGTGGCAGCCGAGGGAGGAGGTTGACGCGAACGAAGAAATCATCCAGTAGAGTTTAAACATTTTCCATATACTAAATCATGATAAACGCAACCACTAGCATGCATATGTCGAACATATTGGAAACACTAAATAGCATGAACAACAACATCAGTCGCCTAACCCTAGCCTGTTTGGTAAACACTTGGGCATGGGAATGGGAATTTGTACAAGGATGTTTATGGAGGGATTAGACATGGGAAGTAGATTTTTACTCCCATTCCCTTATTTGGCATATGATGGAAATTGGCGTGGGATAAAACTCTGCTCACGAATTAGAGCATCTCTAGCCGCGCCCCCAACAGGCCCCCCAGGCCACTTTTTCGGCGCCGACGCCAAAAAACGATTAGTCGCGCCCCTAGGACGACGAAAAGTGCCGGTTCGGCCCTTTTTTTCCGCCCGGTGTCCGCAGGCCGAACCCGGCGCACTAGGGGCGATCGGGGGCTCTGGCGCAAGGGAAAAGCGCGGCTGGCCCACACCGTCAGGCGAAAAATCAAGATTTTCTTTCCCGACCGGCCTTCCACCCCCCGGGCCCTCGGTCGCCACTAGCTATATCCCGGCGCCGCCCGCCGCCCTTCACCGCTAGATAGCCATTCCCCGTCGGACAAATAGCAGAGGTTCTCCGCGGCAGCCCCTCCAACAACAGCTGGGTGTTTCCGGCCACCGTTTTCGGCTGCGGAGGGGCAGTTCGACGGGTGCACGCCCACCGGGCGCAAGGTGTTCGGCGATTTGCCTGCCTCGGCGATGGACTCGGATGACGAGGAAGCGCTCGCCGCGCTGTTGGAGGAGGAAGCCGAGGCCGACGTCCAGGAAGAAGAGCATCTGATGGTGCTCGCCGCCCTCGCCCAGTTGCTGGCGAGCAATGAAAAGCCGCGACGAGGTGGCTTGGCGCCGGGGCGGGTGGAATCAAAAAACCGGCATCGTCTCGAAGGCTACTGCATGCTCTACTCCGACTACTTCGTTGATGCTCCACTTCACGGCGACAAAACATTTTGGTGCCGTTATCAGATGAGCCAAAAGCTCTTCCTCAGGATTGTGAATTCCATCCGGGAGTTCGACAACTACTTCAAGTGCAAGATGGATTGCACCGGAAAACTTGGATTCACCTCGATCCAGAAGTGCACGGAAGCGATGAGGATGCTTGCATACGGAGCTCCTGGTGATTCACTGGACAACTATGGGCGCATGGCCGAGTCCACCAGCATGGAGTGTTTCTACAAGTTCTGTCGGGTAGTGGTGGCAGTGTTTGGACCGCAATACTTGAGAACACCCAATGCGGAAGACACTGCTCGGATCCTAGCACAGAATGCAGCAAGAGGATTTCCTGGGATGCTTGGAAGCATCGACTGCATGCATTGGAAATGAAAGAATTGCCCATTTGCTTGGCAGGGGATGTACAAAGGCGCCAAAGACGGTTGCAGTGTGGTACTTGAGGCGGTGGCCACACAGGACCTCTAGATTTGGCACTCCTTCTTTGGTATGCCAGGAACTCACAATGACATCAACGTGTTGCAGTGCTCTTCTGTCTTTGCCAAGCTTGTTGAAGGTCATTCTCCTCCGGTGAACTTCGAGATCAATGGGCGGCACTACAACAAGGGGTACTATCTAGCTGATGGCATCTATCCGAGATGGTCGACATTTGCGAAGACGATCTCAAACCCTGTTTCAGGAGGCAAGAACGCCTGGTTTGCGAAGATTCAGGAGGCTTGTAGGAAGGGAAAAATTTGTTTTTGCCACTCTAGCTTTTGCCCACTTTGCTTATGCCACTCTAGAATTTGACATTTCACTTTTGCCACTCTTAGCTTTTGACAATATATCAATTTTGCCATTCAGTGGCAAAAGCAAAAAACTTAGAGTGGCAATTGTGATACATTGCAAAACCTAAGAGTGGCAAAAGTGAAATAAAAAATTATCGTTTTTGCCACTGAATGGCATTTGTGATGTATTGCCGAAAGCTAAGAGTGGCAAAAGCAAGATGTAAAATTCTAGAGTGGTATAAGCAAACTGGGCAAAAACTAGAGTGGCAAAAACAAAGTTTTCCCTTGTAGGAAGGATGTCGAGCGGGCATTTGGTGTGCTCCAATCTCGATTTGCTGTTGTCCGGTACCCCGCTCAGACCTGGTCGAAAGATCAAATGTGGGAGATTATGACTTGCTGTGTCATCTTGCACAATATGATCATCGAGAGCGAGCAAGAAGACCCAGTGTTTGACACTGAACCATATTATAGGCAGGGTCCTCTAGTCGAAGTTGATCACCAGCTACCGGCAACCTGGACTGCCTATCTCAGTATGCGTCAGGAGATCCGAGACCCACAGGTGCATCATCAACTGCAACAAGATCTGATAGAGCACCTATGGAGGCTCAAGGGCGACGCCGGGCGCGACGTGTGATGAAATATGAGTTTTTATTTGTTGAACTATATAATTTGTATTGAACTATTTGTTGTTGTACTATTTTGTTGAAGTATTTGATATTTCTGTGATGAAATATGTGATAAAAAAATTATGTGGATAATTGAACGCCGAATAACGGCGAACCACGCCGAATATGAGCCTATTGTCGCTCATATGGGCCCTTTATTCGCCGAAATGGGGCTGAAAAGTGGGCCAATATCGGCGCCTGGGGGCGACGACTGGGTGCAAAATCGCCCCCAGCGCCGATTGTATCGCCGGCTCGCCCCCAGGGGGCGATTTTTATGCGTCCTCGGGGGGCGAACGGCTGGAGATGCTCTTAACAGGGTACTCCCTGGTATGAAATCGGTGGGAATTGACTTTCTCAACTCCCATTCCCCTTCCCACTTAAACTCCTATTTCCTCTAATCAAACAGAGGACTTTTAATCTCCTCACCCATCAACTCCCATTCCCACCTCTAATTCTCCCAAACCAAACACGCTGTAAGCGACACGGGCGGCGTCCCACTCGGCGCTGCCTCTGGCACCCCCACCTCCAGTTCCTCCCCTCATCGCCACCAACAACTACCACGACGAAGCCCGTGTTGTGGGGCAGCACCGGGGTCTCCCTCCTTCGCGCGTGCGTCCCTGCAACTCGCAACCCAACGTTGTGGTTCTCCTGCGGTTGCCGGTGAGGGGTGGCGCGGCCCCTGGTCCAGCGGGGGCGGCCTCGCGCTGTGGCGCGCATCCCTCCCCTGGCATCGCAGATCTGCGGCAGTGGCATCCCGGTGTCTCCTCTGGCCGCATCCCATCGAGGATCCTGTGGCGCCCTTCTCTAGCCTCGTGGCGGCTCCGCCGGCTGCATCCACCTCACTCCATTGCTGTCGTCACCGTCCTGCCGATGCAACACCTCCCCTCCCTGTGCTCCACCTACTCGAGCCCCCCCCCCCAAGACTTTCACTTGCTTCGGCAACCCTATTGGTTGCTCCTAGTGGCTCAGTCCAGCAATGCCTCTCTCCTCTCTACTAGTTGTAATGCTGTTGGTTGCGGCGGATTTGGGCATGCTCTTCCCAGATTTGGACCGTCATGGTTGGTGGCGGCTGGATGCCTGCGACAAGGTATCGTTGTTGGTGGTTGTTGTAGCTGGTGGTGCGTACGACGACTCCCATGTCACCTTCTTGTCTGGTGATCGGTACACTCTCCTTCCTAAAGTGGAGATTCCGACCAGCGATGTGGTTTTCTCCGATTCCTAATCCAACGACATTCGGGGTTGTTCTGTCAACGGAATTGCTTCTTGGATGATGCTTTTTACACGATCTTCCAATGATTACTCCTCCCCACTCAAATCTCATGCATGCTCGCGTGCTGTCGGGCTACCATGTAGGATCGTCCAGAAATCGGGCGCAAATCTATTGTGTATAGCAGCGCTGGCCCGTCAAAGGCTGAAGTGAAATCCCTGCTCAGCTTGCTGATGCTAGCAGCGGCGACAGCGGGTGTCGTCCCCTTCTTGAAGGCGCCGCTATTGGAAATATGAGAAATTTAACATATGATTTAATTAATGGAAATAGTAGATAAAACATGACTACAATAACATAGATAAGACAAGTCATGAATCTAACAGAGAATATGCAAATAGCATCTGAAGATGTGAATTTGAACAGAACATATGTAGTGCAACCACTTGAACAAGGAACTCTAGCATGATCTTGAACAGAAGAGACGTGAACACATACTGAGCAGTGGAGGAAGCATTGGCGTTGGAGTTTGTGTTGTCGCCCATGTCATCGAAGAGCGTGTTGACTTCGGGGAAGAAGTCATCGTTGGATAAGTGATTGTTAACGTAGTGGTGGCGTCCGTGATGAAGAATCCAGTAGTCGCGCAGAGAGCTCCCTAAAATACCTTATCACCCTTCTCCCGTACATGACTCAAAATGGTGGGGGTTCGAAGGCCTACTGTCCCGACTTGCGGCATGCAGCAAGCCAGGATGGGAAAGAACCTTGCAATAGTAGTTCAGTGGTTTGGAACTCGGTGGTGTGAGGCAAGTGTTGTCTGCCACGCCTCTCTTATAGGAGGAGGAGGAGGAGGAGGAGGCGAACTAGCAGCGGTTGCAGCGTTCATATTTAATCTCCACTAAAAAAAATCCCAACTCCCGTGCGATCTTTCATATGCCAGTCATGCGGGGCAAAACGATAAGCAATGGCTCAGCTCATTCCCGCAACCTGCAGCGCGCATCGTGACGAGGCGTGGCGATGAAGAGCGCGCATGTATGTCTCTCTTCTTCCCATGCTCATACATGTGGAGAAACAACCTCGCTTATAAGGAGATCCAACTTCTACTCAACTAGCAATGTGGGACTAAATGATGAGTGTTATTTTTACACTCCTCTAACCTGAGTTCAAGCTGATATATTTCATTAAAACTGAGATATTTGTGTCGATATTGCCACTAATGACTAATGAATGCATATCATTCCAAAATCCTTTCTTTATGACGTTTCCACTAGAAATAGGCTATTTATGGACGAAATCAAGTCAGAGCATGGAAAGGAGTAAAGGAGGAGATACAAGGAATCAAGTGGGAGGCATAGTAGAAGCTCCAAAGCAAAAGACGATGTTCCATGCGCGCGCGCCCGCTCGCATGAGCGGTCTTATGGCGTGGAAACCGATTCTTCTCATCCACCTGAACATACTTTATAAAGGGGTCGAGGCTGAAATGTCCATTGAGGAGCCGCAAAACCGCAAAATAGAGAGTTGCCTTCATCCCATCTTCATCAACCCTAGCCGCCGCCATTCCCCATCTCCATAGCCACCATTTCCATCTCCACCATAGTTCTTCCTCCTCTAGTCATACTTGTAATCGTGTATCACACACGACATCCATTGTAAGACATATTATCAATGAATCTACCTTCATTATGTGTTCTATGATGAGTTCTTCGTGTGACTCGATTTCCATGTGTGAGTTGTGCGGTAAGGTATGTGTTGAGCCAAGAGCCTTGCAACCCGATGTATTTGTTGGAAGGGCCAATGGAAGGGCTTTGAATTAACGTTCGTATGTGTGAAATGATTTTTTTGTAGTTGTCTCTTGTCTCATTCGCGTTCTTCTTCCCTGCATGTACACAGGATCATGGAGAACGAGGCACGGAGAGGCCAAAGGTAGGAAGTGTTGGGGAACGTAGTAATTTCAAAATTTCCTACGCACACGCAAGATCATGGTGATGCATAGCAACGAGAGGGGAGAGTGTTGTCTACGTACCCACGCAGACCGACTGCGGAAGCGATCACACAACATAGAGGAAGTAGTCGTACGTCTTCTTCCCGATCCGACCGATCCAAGCACCGTTACTCCGGCACCTCCGAGTTTTTAGCACACGTACAGCTCGATGACGATCCCCGGGCTCCGATCCAGCAAAGCTTCAGGGAGGAGTTCCGTCAGCACGACGGTGTGGTGACGATCTTGATGTTCTACCGTCGCAGGGCTTCGCCTAAGCACCGCTATGATATGACTGAGGTGGAATATGGTGGAAGGGGGCACCACACACGGCTAAGGAATGATCACGAGGATCAACTTGTGTGTCTATGGGGTGCCCCTTGCCTCAGTATATAAAGGATGGAGGAGGAAGAGGCCGGCCAAGGCCATTGGTGCGGCCAGGATGGGAGTCCTACTAGGACTCCAAGTCCTAGTAGGAGTCCATCAAGAGGGGAGGAAGGGAGAAGGAAGTGGAGGAGTAGGAAAGGTGGCCGCCCCCCTTTTCCCTAGTCCAATTCGGACTAGAGGGGAGGGGGGGCGCAGCAGCCTTTTTCCTCTTCCCACTAAAGCCCATCAAGGCCCATTACTTCTCCCAGCGAATTCCCGTAACTCTCCGGTACTCCGAAAAATACCCAAATCACTCGGAACCTTTCCGAAGTCCGAATATAGTCGTCCAATATATCGATCTTTACGTCTCGACCATTTCGAGACTCCTCGTCATGTCCCCGATCTCATCCGGGACTCCGAACTCCTTCGGTACATCAAAACTCATAAACTCATAATATAACTGTCATCGAAACCTTAAGCGTGCGGACCCTACGGTTCGAGAACAATGTAGACATGACCGAGACACGTCTCCGGTCAATAACCAATAGCGGGACCTGGATGCCCATATTGGCTCCTACATATTCTACGAAGATGTTTATCGGTCAGACCGCATAACAACATACGTTGTTCCCTTTGTCATCGGTATGTTACTTGCCCGAGATTCGATCGTCGGTATCCAATACCTAGTTCAATCTCGTTACCGGCAAGTCTCTTTACTCGTTCCGTAATACATCATCTCACAACTAACATCTTAGTTGCAATGCTTGCAAGGCTTATGTGATGTGCATTACCGAGAGGGCCCAGAGATACCTCTCCGACAATCGGAGTGACAAATCCTAATCTCGAAATACGCCAACCCAACATCTACCTTTGGAGACACCTGTAATGCTCCTTTATAATCACCCAGTTACGTTGTGACGTTTGGTAGCACCCAAAGTGTTTCTCCGGCAAACGGGAGTTGCATAATCTCATAGTCATAGGAACATGTATAAGTCATGAAGAAAGCAATAGCAACATACTAAACGATCGGGTGCTAAGCTAATGGAATGGGTCATGTCAATCAGATCATTCAACTAATGATGTGACCTCGTTAATCAAATAACAACTCTTTGTCTATGGTTAGGAAACATAACCATCTTTGATTAACGAGCTAATCAAGTAGAGGCATACTAGTGACACTCTGTTTGTCTATGTATTCACACATGTATTATGTTTCCGGTTAATACAATTCTAGCATGAATAATAAACATTTATCATGAAATAAGGAAATAAATAATAACTTTATTATTGCCTCTAAGGCATATTTCCTTCAGGAAGACCGTGAATTATTATTCTAAACACCAGTGACAGACATGTTTAGTACAGTAACATGGATCCTATCTTTGGGGATTCAAGAGGTGTAGTCATTAAGCACCCAATGCTTTTTGTCTGATTATTGCAATCTTAATTATCGTGGCAACTCCGTGAGACGGATAGGCCCTTCACTTGGAAAACTGACTCTTTATGTAGGACGCATACCAGCCCCCACTTCAGTTCGTAACAAGCACATCTTGAGGGGTGGCTTCCAACCCACAAATTAAGATCATATCTGGTCCCTTCACAAATATATAGTTGTAAGCATTAAGACCTCATACCTGTACCTATTTTCATTATAAGTGTTTGCATTGTCAAGTTTGATTTATGATCCGGTCAAAAGGTGGATCTTTTTGTGGGAAAGATGTAAGAATCCTTTAGCAAAAGCTTGTCTGAGACTAGCTTAAAGTGCATCATCTTTCGATGGGTTCGATAACTCAGGGTCACCTCTGGAGAAAAAAAAATGCAAGAATCCTTTTTGCCCCATTTCTGAATCACCAAAGGAAGTAATCATTAAACTTTTAGTCCCACCTCTTGCCTTGCAAGAATGGACTAAGTGGGCCTCTAGGATTTATTAGGAATTTTAGAAAATAGTTATTGGGCTGGCCCTATTCGAACAATTGTTAAATCCACACCAAACATTTTTAAAATAAATGGTTAACATATTTTAAATGCACGCCAAAGATTTTTTAAATACATGGTGAACATTTTTATATGTCAACATTTTCTAAGTACAGGGCAAACATTTTTAAATACACAGCGAACACTTTATTAAATACATCATAAACATTTTTCATGTCATGAATATTTTTTTATAAAACATGCAATAATATTTTATTTTTTATGAACAGTTTTCCAAATGTTATTAAACATGTGAACATTTTTTAAATGTCATGGACACTATTTTGAATGGTACATTTAAAAACAATTATGAACAATTTTTTTAACGTGTAACATTTTTGAATGTTTTGAATATTTTTTGAATATGTAAGAATATTATTCATAAAATATCATGAAAGCTAAAAAACTAACAAGAATACAACGTTGAAAAACTAGCAAAAAAAAAAGATACTACTGTATATAAGCGTCCCAACAACAAGTAAAATCGGTGCTACATTTTACTGGACCTGCACATTTCTGGTTGTCTTGAGACACCACGTTCTTCTGTCTCACTATAAGACCTACTGTTTGATGCTCTTTGCGCAAACAGGTGATTTGACGCACAAGGCGCTCCTCCGACTAGGCCGACCCATTGTGACTGTACCGGAGCAATTTGATAGTATAGCGAATTGGTGCGACTGTATGATTTCTTTTTCCGCTAACAAAAGCTGTATGATTTCTTTTTCTAGCCGTTTTTCTGTTTACATCGAATTTTATTATTGTTTCAAAAATTAAGGAATAAGATTTTTCCTTTTTTCCGAAATTTTCAGTGAAGTTTCTTAAAATATGTGAACATTTAAAAAAATAGTAAACATTTTAAAAAAGTTTGTTCACATTTGTGAACTTGCAAACATTTTTTTGTTAACATTTGTAAACTAGTAAACATTTTTCTAACAAAATGCAAACATTTTTTTGAAACTTTCGTGATTGTTTTGGAAAATGGGATTTTTGAAATGTTTATGAACAGTTTTTGAAATATTTGATTTTTTTAAGAATTTTTGTGAATAAATTTTAAAGAAACACGTTTTTTGAAAATACAAGGACATTTTTTGACAAGATGAACATATATGAACATTTTGTCATTTGAATTACAAACATTTTTCTAGAACATATTGTTTTTGAAATTCTTAACATTTTTGAAAATTTGAACTATTTTAGTAATTATGAACATAATTTGAAATTTCTGAACTTTTTAAAAATGTGAAAAGCTACTGCAATTTTGAAAAATTGCTTTGTAAACCACGAAACATTTTTGGAATTTGTGAAGATTTTCATAAACAAAAACATTTTTTAAAGTTAGGAACATTTTTAGAAATTGGAGGAATAGTTTGTCAAAAATGTAATAGAACTAAAAAAGAAAATGGAAATTGAAGAGGATAAAACCTAAAATCTCTGAAAAAACAGAACATAAAAATTGAAAAATAAAAAAGAGACAGATCAAAACCTTTTAAAAGGTTCGTTAAACCAGAATCACCTCTGCGCATATGGTAGCTAGTGGGCTGTCCCAGTCGGCCTCTTCCTTTGATCCTCCTATGCGAGAAAAGAAATATATAGTGTACAAAATTGTCTACCGATAATAAACAGTTAAACACGAAAGGCAGGCTGAATTTTGGTTTTTTTTTTAGCGGGTGAGGCTGAATTTTGGTTAGCAAAGAGAATAACAGAACAGCTAAATTCTAAGATTATAGCCAGCTTGGAGAGTTTGTTTTGTCAGAAACATCGTAATGCAAGTGCGTCGGTAGCACAGGACAAGATGTTTGCCACTCATTGAACTGTGAATTCTACAAAAAAGTATTGTGCACGTAGGGCGGTTCAGACAGAGCGTGCAACGCATCTCTGTATCCAATCTGTCGATCTGGCCACTCAAAATTCTCCGATCTCTACCACACGTGCCGTTCATGGAAAGATCAACACTAGAACCGTCCGGAAGTTGTAACCGCGAGCTTTGCTGTCGAGGCAAGATTTTGCTGGAATCAGATTGATTCCTCTCTGCCGTTTGCTGCTGCTCTACCAGCTTCAGGTAGCAGCTGATGTGATTAGCACTTTGACGGCGACCGTTCCCTAAGGCCGGGCTTCGAATGGATGTATTTCAAAACGAAAGTGTATTACTTACACGTGTAACTGACTGGCCGCTGTGCAAATTCCAGTCGGAAGTGAAACGTCGGCCGCAGGTGTGTATTTTTTACAAGGGCATTGAAAAGAGAAACGGTGATCCAAACAGACGTAACTGAAAAACATGGACCTATCTTCATACTAGAACGTTTAACTTTTTTTTTTGAGCAGAACTAGAACGTTTAACTGGATGATATATGTGGAATAACGGGCCTCATTATTCGGGGAGAGTAGCACCCGCATGTAACACGGTGTGTTGTAAAACGATCTCTACTCTCTTCATAATTAATACTACATGAGGCAAAGCTTTCTTTTTTGTGAGGAATACTTTTTTTAAGGGGAAAAGCCTTTTATTACTCAAAGACCACAGAGTGTGGGATACAAGTCTGGTCATGTGGCTGGCCAAGCCACACATGACACCCTGGAAATAAAGACAAAGCGAATTTAGCTAATTTATGGGCTTCAACATTCGCCTCACGATTTTCAAAAGTAAATCTACAGGTGGGTGGTGATCTCAGTTGGATTTCTCTGATTATAATGGCATATTCTCCCTGGCTTCCTGATGATCTTCAATCACCTGTTTGCAGTCTGAGGCCACTATATAGTGATGCTGGTTGAGATCCTCTGCGAATGCCATTGCCTCGCGACACGCCATAGCTTCGAGCGTAGGAGCGTCCCAAACTCCAGCGACCACAAGGGCTGAGCTACCCAGGAAAATGCCTTGGCTGTCACGGCATATCGCCACGGCCGAGCCTCCTCGCTGTCCCTGGACTCCAGCATCCACATGAATTTTTGAGAAATTCGTCGGGGGTACCTTGGGTCTCCGGCGAACTGAAGTCCCCATTGCCACCATGTTGCGTTGCTTCTTTGGCTTGCTGAGAACTTGAAGATCTTGTATGTATCTCTTGACAAAGGCTGTTATCGTATGTGGTGTCTGAAATATACCTTAGTGTATTGCCTTCCTCCAAGAAGTCCACACGACCCACAATGTCACTGCCACGATGGTAAACTGCTCGTGTGAGAGGGACGCCAGCAGGTTGAAGATCCAGCTCTTGGCTCGGTTCTCACTCGTGGCCGCCAAGGTGCAGCCCAAATCTTCGTCAACAAGCGCCCAGGTGCATCTTGAGACAGTGCATTCTAGGAGGGAATGGCGCCATGAGTCCAGAGCGCCGCAAAAGCCACAAGTGCTAGTCGTCGACATCTTGCGATGCGCCCTCACATCTTTGGTTGGTAGTGACTGCTTCGATAGTCTCCACAAGAACATGCGAACTTTGGATGGGACCTGCGTCTTCCATAGCATCTTCCAGGAGCTGGAATCTGTTTGCGTTGTTGAAGATCCCGGAGCCCCTTTCAGCGAGGAATACATGAGGCAAATCTATTGCTTTCGTTTCAAAATGGAAAACACGGGCCACACACATACCCACGGGGCTTTGGAAGTGTGGTTTATAGCACACGGCCCGTTAACAGGGCAAAGCTAGAGACAAATAAACAAAAAATATGACCAAGGTATTTATGCCCGCGTGGCATTTTATTTCCGGCCAACTCATCCTGTCGGACGGCCCGGTCGATTAGCGACGTCATGCAAACGCTTAGCATCTACCATCAGTTTTTGCCATCGTCAACTTTTTAGTGCGGTTCATTCTGTAATATTTTGTAAAGTCTTATTTTTTTGCATTGTGTGACACGAATGTGGCGGTTCTATATATTTTACTCCGTAATGCAAGCACCCAGAGCAAACGCTTCAGGTAGCAGCTAATGTGCTTTGCAAGTCACTTCTAGTATCACCTAGCCTTGTTGGCTAGTACTGCAGAAATAACATTGTAAAAAAAATATTATGAAATAATTTATTATGAGTCGAATGGTACCATTTTCTTATTACAAATCTAGATTATTTTTAACTTATTTAAAGTCGAAGCTGGAAAACGTGTCAAAGCGCTTCTAAGAATTCATCTATTTATGAACTGGGTATATTGTTATCAAATAACAACAAATGCAGATGGTACATCCCGATATTATCTCGTGTGTGATATGGTATGCTACTCCCTCTGTCCCATAAGTGTAAGGTACTCTCTCCGATCCAAAATAAATGTGCAACTTTAAACTGCTAGTTCAATCTTAGTTCAAAGCTGTGACATTTTTTTTAGACCGGTGGAAGTTAGTACTTGTTAATTTCACAAAAGTCAAACTTCCTAAAATTTGACTAAATTTATAGAGGAAGTCTATATCATCTGGAAATATATTTCATGAGGATTCTAAAAGTAGATTTGGTGTTCTAGTCATGGGCAAGTCAAAGTCTACAAGTTTGTCTTGAAAAAAAATATCTAATACATGCTACATTTCAGGACCGAGGAGTGAAAAATAATTTTCAATACAAAGACCAGAATGTCTTGCGCGGTACAAACAAAGGTAAAGGTGACAAACAGAAGGAGAGAATCAATTGCACGTCGCCACGACGTTTCTTGTGACCCGTAAAGTACAAGCTCCATTCCCTTGGTCAACTGTTTTCCTAGTAGCCAACAACGTTTTCCTCGTAGTTTCCCTTGTATAGCTAGCAAAAGCTATCGACGAACTAATACTATTCCGGAGCAAGCACAGGATGCCAAAGATACGCCGGCCGGAACAATCTGATCTTGTGAACATTCTTTTTCGTGGACGGTGCGAGGCTACGGCAGGCCAACTGAAAAACAAAGGAAACGGTGGCCCGAAACGTCAACTGATAAACACGACAGGTAGGCTGTGTTGTGGTTAGCAAACAGGAGATCTAAATTCTAAGATCATAACCAGCTTGCTTATTAATTCCCTTGGTAAGCAGAACTGTCACAGACGAACATCATAATGCAAGTGCATCTGGAGCACGGGACAAGATGTTTGCTGCTCCTAGACGGACGTGGAGTATTTGAGCTCGGGCTCAAATGAGCGCGCATGAACAATAAAATAATTTTTTTTTAAAAATTCTAATTTTTTTATGATGAAGTTTAACAAAAAAAATTTAAGTGCTTGCAAATTTTCATCATGAGGTCACATTCGAGGAAGGCATGATAAAAGAAAACAAAAACGATGTTCTGAAAATACTACTTTTGAAAGCATTTTGGAACACTGATTTTTTTTTTTGCCATGCCTTCCACAAATGTGATCTCATGATGAAAATTTGTGAACAGTTAGCACATTTGTCAAAGTATACCACAAAAAATTCAGATTTTTTTAATTTTTTATGAATTTACTGTTCATCCAGGCTCAAATGAGCTCGAGCTCAAAAGGATACTTTCCCACCTAGACCTGTAAATTTTACTTTTGAAAACACAGTACTGTGCACGTAGGACGGTTCAGTTCAGACAAAGCGTGCAATGCATAATCTCTGCGTCCAACCTGTCGGTCTGGCCACTCAACTTTTTTTTCAGGGTGAAATACTATATTACTAAACTCACGAGATCCTTACAATCAATCTTAGCTAGCTCCATAGCAACCGAAGGTCCCGAACCAAACCAAGTCATGGCTCTACCTTCTTAACGAGCAAATTTAGCTATGCTATCACTATCCTGGCCACTCAACTTTACTCGATCTCTATGGTAGGATCAACCTGTGTAACACACTAGCACGTGTCGTTCATGGTAGGGTCAAAAGAAATAAACTCCATAACCTGCCGGGCGTAGCAATCGCTTTGACGTGGGATCGGATTCCTTTTTGCCGTTTGCTGCTGTTCTACTAGCTTTCAGATACCAGTTCGAGCCAACGGCTTTACCAGCTTTGCAAGCAGCTTCCACTGTCAACCAGCCTTACTCCATTTAATTGGCTTTCACACTTTGACGGCGACCATTCACTGAAACGTTTAACTGGCTGGTATACGTGGAGTTTTCCTGTGGCCTGAGCGAGCACTTGTCACTATAGTTATTTTGATTGAAGCGCCAATCACACCTCACTAACGTCAACACGGGCAGGCATACGCCCCCGCTTGAAGCAACCTCACGTTTTCCACCCGTCGTTGTACGCCGGGTCAGCCTCACGTATATGAGAAAGGGGAAAAAAATTGTGACTCACTCAACACCAGCTTCCAATTTCCGGGTCGAATAAGGGTTTTCTCATTCACTTGTGGAATTTCGCTCTCATGTTCGGTTCATACGAGACGAGGCGAACGTGTGAATACTCAAAGCTGAGGAAGCGGCTGTGTGACTAACCTTCTCCTTCTTCACTGCCACTGTCAGTGGATATCGTGTTAGAAAGAAATAACTTTAAAATTGGAGGCTATTACTACTGAAAGTGACAGGGCCTAGCCTCTCCTGTGCCGCTGGCCACTCCAGCCGTGGCGGCCACCATCTTCCGACAGCGGCCACTCTGGCACTGTCGGCCAAGCATCTCCTTCGGCCAGGCTTCATTGTCTTGCCCCCATGGCTTTCTCGGATCTCAAGTTTGAACCAAGCCTGGCTTTTGAGGCCTACATCTGGAAGCAGTTCGGAGTACCAGTTAATCACGTTGAGGGTGACAGCCATCGGGAATTCTTTCCTGTGGTGGAGGTCTGCAGATCTAAGCTCCGTATCAACAGTTAATTGGTTAGTCTCATTTTTCGATCTTGCTTTGGTAGGCATGCTTCCTGCTTCAAGGTCTCCTGCCTTTAGAATTGATCATTCAAATTCAGTATTTCCTCTAAGGAAGTTGGTTTTGCGATTATCAAAGGGAGAAATTATGCGAATGATCTTTCCAACATGGGCTTCTTTCTCTGGGGACGTGGTGGTCCGGATTTCCGTAAAGAGTATCATTTGTACATGCAAGAATTGGACCAAGAATGGACCTTGGTTGATTGATCAAATGATCGTAGGTCCTATGCTGTTGCGGTTCAAACTCTTCGAATCTTTTCCTCCATTGATCACACCTCCGAAGAACGTAATCCGTGCGTTCTTCCTGCTTGCGAGCATTTAGTGCAGTCAAGGCCTACCTTAACTATGATATTAACTTCTCCCAATAACATTGCTTTAGGCAGGGCCGGATCGTCGGCTATTCAAATTTCTAGGCCTTTGAGCAGCTCTCCTAAGGCCCATTGCAATCGTGCTGATTTCTGCATTCGTTGCCTTACTTCGGGCCACCTTCGGCCCAAGTGGACCAGTAGAATCCGTTGGCCAATTGCAGGTTTGGGGGCAAGGTTAACGCTCCCACTTCCCCTGTTAGGCTGGCTCCCTAATCGCCGCGTCCATCTTTGGTTGATCGCCGTGACAACCGCCCTTCACCCGCAGGTGGCCCCACTAGCAGAGACACATCACCCTCCTTTGATCATTCAAATCGCTCTGACGAGCGCATTACAGCTCCTGCCGTCTCGCATTCCCACCTCCCACCACAACCTCTGCTGCAGCACTGCATCTCCACCTCCACGCCTAGGGTTTTCCCTGCTTCTGTTGCGGCTCCATCAATGGGCAACCTTCCCGTTTGACCCAGCCCCTTTCCTCCCTGCTGGCTGCCATGCTATCGAGGTCGCCGGTCGGACGACCCGCCATCGTGTCATCCATGGAAAGATGGTTCCAGCCAATGAAGATCTCGCCATCGTCACCGTCATCCCAATGCCACAAGGTGAGGTTGCCTTTGCCACTGTCAGGGAAATCTTGCAAGAGTTCCTCCTCTCCAAGCACATGGGTGTGCTCTCTATTACTAGATGCCCTTTTGGTCAGGCTTTTGTCCGGCAGAATAGTGTTGTGGACCGTTGTCGGTGTCAAAACCGGTGAATCTCGGGTAGGGGGTCCCGAACTATGCGTCTAAGGTTGATGGTAATAGGAGGCAGGGGACACAAAGTTTTACCCAGGTTCGGGCCCTCTTGATGGAGGTAATACCCTATGTCCTGCTTGATTGATATTAATGAATACGAGTATTACAAGAGTTGATCTACCACGAGATCGTAATGGCTAAACCTGATAAGTCTCCGTCGTATCTACTTTTCTAAACACTTTTGCCCTTATTTTGGACTCTAACTTGTATGATTTGAATGGAACTAACCCGGACTGACTATGTTTTCACCATAATTGCCATGATGTTGTTTTATGTGCAGAAAACAAAAGTTCTCGGAATGACCTGAAACTCCACGGAATATCTTATAATCAATAATAAAAAATCCTCACCAAAGATGAAGACCAGGGGGCCCACACCCTTGCCACGAGGGTGGGGGGCGCACCCCCCCAGGGCGCGCCCCCTACCTCGTGGGCCCCCTGGAGACCTCCTGACTCCAACTCCAACTCTATATAACTGCTTTCGGGGAGAAAAAAATAGGAGAGAACAAATCATCGCGTTTTACGATACGGAGCCGCCGCCAAGCCCTAAAACCTCTCGGGAGGGCTGATCTGGAGTCCGTTCGGGGCTCCGGAGAGGGGGATTCATCGCCGTCGTCATCATCAACCATCCTCCATCATCAATTTCATGATGCTCACCGCCGCGCGTGAGTAATTCCATCGTAGGCTTGTTGGACGGTGATGGGTTGGATGAGATTTATCATGCAATCGAGTTAGTTTTGTTAGGGTTTGATCCCTAGTATCCATTATGTTCTGAGATTGATGTTGCTATGACTTTGCTATGCTTAATGCTTGTCACTAGGGCCCGAGTGCCATGATTTCAGATCTGAACCTATTATGTTTTCATCAATATATGAGAGTTCTTGATCCTATCTTGCAAGTCTATAGTCACCTATTATGTGTTATGATCCATTAACCCCGAAGTGACAATAATCGGGATACTTACCGGTGATGACCGTAGTTTGAGGAGTTCATGTATTCACTATGTGCTAATGCTTTGTTCCGGTTCTCTTAGTTTCCATTAGGACCCCACTACCACGGGAGGGTAGGACAAAAGATGTCATGCAAGTTCTTTTCCATAAGCACGTATGACTATATTCGGAATACATGCCTACATTACATTGACGAATTGGAGCTAGTTCTGTGTCACCCTATGTTATGACTGTTACATGATGAACCGCATCCGGCATAATTATCCATCATTGATCCAATGCCTACGAGCTTTCCATATACTGGTTTACACTTATTTACTTTCCCATTGCTATTGTTACAATCACTACAAAATACCAAAAACATTACTTTGCTTTCGTTACTCTTTTGTTACCGTTACCATCACTATCATATTACTTTGCTACTAAATACTTTGCTGCAGATACTAAGTTTCCAGGTGTGGTTGAATTGACAACTCAGCTGCTAATACTTGAGAATATTCTTTGACTCCCCTTGTGTCGAATCAATAAATTTGGGTTGAATACTCTACCCTCGAAAGCTGTTGCGATCCCCTATACTTGTGGGTTATCAAGACTAATTTCTGGCGCTGTTGCCGGGGAGCATATCTCTATTCTTTGAGTCACTTGGGATTTATATCTGCTGGACACTATGAAGAATTTGAAAGACGCTAAGACAATAATTTATCCCTCAACTACGAGGGGAGGTAAGGAACTGCCATCTAGCTCTGCACTTGATTCACCTTCTGTTATGAGGTAGCTTGTGACACCTAAACCTGCTTCTGCTATTCGTTCTGATATGTCGCATGTTATTGATGATGCCACTTCTGCTATACATGATACTTATGATGAAACTACCTCTATGCCTGATACTACTATGCCACTTAGTGATTTTCTCGAGGAACGACTTGCTAGGGCTAGAGAGATTGAAAATATTGAATCTGATTATGAAGATGAAAGTGATGATGAAGAATCACTTGTTATTCCCGAGGGTTATTTATTTGATCAAGAAGCTTCTTTAGCTATTTTAGCTTGCAAAGATAGATATGAACTTAAAAGGTTATTAGCTAAATGGAATAAGCAATCTCTAAATGCTAGGATGAGACTTGACCCTGCTTTTGCTACTTCACCTATCTGTGTTACTGATAAGGATTATGAATTCTCTGTTGATCCTGATATAATTACTTTGGTTGAATCTGATCCTTTTCATGGTTATGAATCTGAAACTGTTGTGGCACATCTTACTAAATTAAATGATATAGCCACCCTGTTCACTAATGATGAGAGATCTCGCTACTTTTATATCCTTAAAATATTTGCGTTCTCATTAAAGGGTTATGCTAAGATATGGTTTAATTCTCTTGATCCTAGTTGTGTGCGTAGTCCCCAGGATATGATTTACTACTTCTCTGCTAAATATTTCCCTGCTCATAAGAAACAAGCTGCTTTAAAGGAAATATACAACTTTGTGCAAATTAAAGAAGAGAGTGTCCCACAAGCTTGGGGGAGGCTTCTCAAGTTACTCAATGCTTTGCTTGATCATCCTCTTAAGAAAAATGAAATACTTGATCTCTTTTATAATGGACTAATCGATGCTTCCAGAGATTACCTGGATAGTTATGCTGGTTCTCTTTTCAAGGAAAGAACACCGGATGAAGCTGAAATCTTATTGAATAATATGTTGACAAATGAAAATAATTGGGCACCTCCTAAGCGAGCTCCTGCTCCAATTAATGATCCTATTCCTAAACCAACTCCGAAGAAGAGAGGTGTTCTATTTCTCAGTCCTGAAGATATGCAAGAGGCAAAGAAATCTATGCAAGAAAAATGTATTAAAGCTGAAGATGTTAAGAATTTACCTCCTATTGAAGAAATACATGGGCTTAATTTACCGCCTGTCGAAGAAACATATGATCTTAATCCTTTATTTATTGAAGAACCTCCAGACCCCGATAACCCGACACAGGTAGTAAAGGTAAATTCTCTCTATAGATATGATAAAGCTGAAATCCCTCCTGCTAAAATTGCTAGTCAATGCTTGGATGAGTTTGATAATTTTATGTTTAAGCAAGAAGACTTCAATGCTTATTTTGGTAGACAATTAAAACAAGATGCTGATATGATTAAATACTTGGGTGACTATATGGCTAATATTAGAGGTGAACTTAAACTTGTTAGCAAACATGCTTCTATGGTTACCACTCAAGTAGAACAAGTACTTAAAGCTCAAAAGGAATTGCTCAATGAGATGAATAGTAAGAAAAACTATTATGCTGTTAAAGTGGCTACTAGAACTGGTAGAATGACTCAGGAACCTTTGTATCCTGAAGGCCACCCTAAGAGAATTGAGCAAAATTATCAGAGAAATAAAATTGATGCACCTAGTTCTTCTAAAAGGAAGAAAAAGAAAAATGATAGAACTGTGCAAATTTCTAGTGAACCTATTGCTGAACCACCTGATAATCCAAATGATATCTCTATGTCTAATGCCGAAACACAATCTGGCAATGAACATGAACCTAATGAAAATGTTAATGATGATGTTCATAATGATGCCCAACCTAGTAATGATAATGATGTAGAAATTGAACCTGCTGTTGATCTTGATAACCCACAATCAAAGAATCAATGTTATGATAAGAAAGACTTTATTGCTAGGAAACATGGTAAAGAAAGAGAGCCTTGGGTTCAGAAACCCATGCCTTTTCCTCCCAAACCATCCAAGAAAAAGGATGATGAGGATTTTGAGCGCTTTGCTGAAATGATTAGACCTATCTTTTTACGTATGCGATTAACTGATATGCTTAAAACAAATCCTTATGCTAAGTACATGAAAGATATTATTACAAATAAAAGAAAGATACCGGAAGCTGAAATTTCCACCATGCTTGCTAATTATACTTTTAAGGGTGGAATACCAAAGAAACTTGGAGATCCAGGAGTACCTACTATACCATGCTCCATTAAAAGAAACTATGTTAAAACTGCTTTATGTGATCTTGGAGCCGGTGTTAGTGTTATGCCTCTCTCTTTATATCGTAGACTTGACTTGAATAAGTTGACACCTACAGAAATATCTTTGCAAATGGCTGATAAATCAACTGCTATACCTGTCGGTATTTGTGAGGACGTGCCTGTTGTGGTTGCAAACATTACTATTTTAACGGACTTTGTTATTCTCGATATTCCCGAGGACGATAGTATGTCTATTATTCTTGGAAGACCTTTTCTTAATGCTGCAGGGGCTGTTATTGATTGCAACAAAGGCAATGTCACTTTTCATGTTAATGGTAATGAGCATACTGTACACTTTCCGAGGAAACAACCTCAAGTTCATAGCATCAACTCTATTGGAAAAATTCCATCGATTATATTTGGAGGTTTTGAATTTCCTTTACCTACTGTCAAGAAGAAATATGATATACTTATTATTGGGGATGTGCATATCCCCCTTGAGGTAACCTAGTGTTATTCGAAATTTCTCCGGTTTCATGTTAATCAGAATGAGTTTGTTAACAAGACTTGAGCAACCTTGTTAGTGGATTCCTTTTGACGAGCATGAGATGGATGAAACTAGAAGAACAACCTTCTGTACCCCACTTTTACTTTCTATTATTTATATTAAATAAATAAAAATAAATAATTTTCTGTCTGTTATCTGATTATCCGTGCAATATAAAAATACCTCGAAAATAAAAGTCCTCAGAATGACATGCCAATTTAATATGATTTTTTGGGAATATTTGAGGATTTATGGAACAAAGAACACACCAGGGGGGCCAACCACCTTGCCACGAGGGTGGAGGGCGCGCCCACCCCTCTAGGGCGCGCCCCCTGCCTCGTGGGCCCATGGTGGCCCTCGTCCACTTACTCCTGCACCCATCCTCTTCTTCTTCCTCCCACAAACACGAAAAACCAACTCAAGCACGAGTTCCGGCCCTCTTTGCTGCCATTTTCGATCTCCTTGCTCAAAGCACCTCTCACAAAACTGCTTGGGGAGATTGTTCCTTGGTATGTGACTCCTCCATTGGTCCAATTAGTTTTTGTTCTAGTCCTTTATTCATTGCAAATTTTTGCTGCTTAGGTGACCCTGTTCTTGAGCTTGCATGTCAAATTTATATGGTCAAAAGTAGTTTTGATGCATGATATAGGCCCTAGGCACTTGTAGGAGTAGTTTCTATCAATATTATTGAGTTTGATTCACTTTTATTTTCAAGTTACTAAAAATTTCAGAACTTTTCAGAAAATGATGAGGAGATTATTGAGGGGATCATCGAGCCAAAACTCGAAGGAAAAGGCACCGAAGCCTAAGTATAATTTGCCGCGCACCACGGAGGTTCGGGCGTGTGAATGGCCTTCCGAGGATTTCTTAAGAGCAGCCGGGATTTATGAAGATTTTCATGAGTTGGCTCATAATGCAGGCCTCACCGCTTTCCTCCACGACCAATGCGATCAGTATCTCTTACTCACAAATACCTTTGTGCAAAACTTTCATTTTCATTCTAGGAACTCACCACCTACGGTGGAGTTTTATTTATATGATGAGCATAAGGAGATGTCACTTTATGATTTTTGTCAGATTTGTTTAGTCCCTTTTGAGGGCAAGACAGAAGAACCACATCGTGATGATGTGGAGGGATTTATTAATACTATCACTGTCGGGGAAACTAGGAAGGTTTCCGATGCACGAATCACTAGCATACATTTTCCTGTCTTACGTTACTTTGCATTATTTGCTAGTCGTTGCTTAATTGGTCGTGGAAACTATGGAAACCTTAGTATCCTTGATATTATTATTTTGCTCCAAGGTTTATACAGTGATAACACTTTTAGTATGGGCAGCATTATTGCTAGACGGTTAAGTATGAACCGTACTAAGGGTCCCATCTTTGGAGGCATCTATGCTACACGCCTAGCTGCACATTTTAACATACCTATTAGGCATGCTGAGAAGGAAGAAAAAGTGCTGCCTCGTGTTTATTTAGATTATAAAAGTATGGTGGCACATGATTTTATTGTTAAGAATAGGGCAGGAGAGCTTAAATATCAATTGTTCTTTAATAAACATCATCCCGAGACTATTACCTTGCCTGCTCCTTCTTTGTTTGATTTGACAGTAGGCACGTACCTTGTTCCGTTGACGGCTATCCACGCCTACCGGAACCCTGCACCAGCCGAGGAGCCAGAACTGGAACCACAATTTGATCCTTCACGATAGTCTAACTATCAGTGGGATCCGGAGATGATTGCCAGCCAGTGGCAATCGGAGCCTTCTTCTTCCTCATCGCAGTACGACCCCAACAACTATTATTATGGATATCAGCCAAGCCAGCCGTGGCCATAGACCAACTTAGGCCAAAAGCCTAAGCTTGGGGGAGTACGTATTTCTCACCGACATTACATTTATGTTAACACACACTCATTGCTAGATGTCGGTGCTCATACTTTTTCATTGTATCATCCATGCTAGTTTATTTCCTTTTATGCTTTCTTCTTGTGTGTTTAATAAACCTTAAGAAAAAACCAAAAAATAGTTGTAGCTTTTAATTAATTTACTTTCCATGCTTGTAGTAGTAATTAAAAAGAAAACCCAAAAATATTTCCTGTTCTTCTTTTGCTTGTTGGGAGCTTTCCCGTGTAAATAGTTTTATTTCTTTTCTTTTCTTTGGGGGTCAGTAGGAGAAGACCATGATTAAATTGTTGAAGTGGCTCTTATATGCTTTATTGTTGATTTAACCAAGAGCCCATATTGCTTTGTCTTCTCCTGTTTATTGAATGCTCGCAGATTCCAGCTTAGTCCAATGAACGTGCACTCTTATTATTATTCACATCGTTCGGTCGTGCAAGTGAAAGGCAATTATGATGATATATGATGGACTGACTGAGATGAGAAAAGCTGGTATGAACTCTACCTCTTTTGTTTTTGTAAATATGATGAGTTCATCGTTCTTGATTCAGCTTGTTATGAATAAACATGTTTGCAATGACAATTAGAGATCATAGTTGCTTGTGCCATGCTTGATTAGCTATGAGTTATAATGGTTTACCTTGCGTGCCAACATGCTATTAAAATGGCTATGATGTGGTATGATAGGGTGGTATCCTCCTCTGAATGATTTAAGTGACTTGACTTGGCACATGTTCACGCATGTAGTTGAAACAAATCAACATAGCCTTCACGATATTTATGTTCATGGTGGATTATATCCTACTCATGCTTGCATCCAATGTTTATTAATTTTAATGCATGTACATGGCTGTTGTCGCTCTCTAGTTGGTCGCTTCCCAGTCTTTTGCTAGCCTTCACTTGTACTAAGCGGGAATACTGCTTGTGCATCCAAACTCCTTAAACCCCGAAGTTATTCCACATGAGTCCACTATACCTTCCTATATGCGGTATCTACCTGCCGTTCCAAGTAAATTTGTATGTGCCAAACTCTAAACCTTCAAATAATAATTCTGTTTTGTATGCTCGAATAGCTCATGTATCAACTAGGGTTGTCTATATCTTCCATGTTAGGCGGGTTATTGTCAAGAGGAGTGGACTCCGCTCCTCACTCACGAGATAAATGGCTCGTCACCGGGATGCCCAGTCCCAAGCTTTATGCAAACTAAATCAAAATAATTGCAAACAAAACTCTCCCTGGGACCTGATGTATGTTGGAGGCACTCATTGCTTCGAGCAAGCCATGGATTGATGTTTGTTGGTGGAGGGGGAGTATAAACTTTACCATTCTGTTTGGGAACCGCCTATAATGTGTGTAGCATGGAAGATATTGCCATCTCTTGGTTGTTATGTTGACAATGAAAGTATACCACTCAAAATATTATTCACCTCTATTTCAAAACCGAGCTCTGGCACCTCTACAAATCCCTGCTTCCCTCTGCGAAGGGCCTATCTATTTACTTTTATGTTGAGTCATCACCCTCTTATCAAAAGCACCAGCTGGAGAGCGTAGCTGTCATTTGCATTCATCACTGTTAATTTATATTAGGTGTGACTATGATTGGATCTCTTTTACCATGAATTACAATGTCTAGTCAGTCCTTGATCTTTATAGGTGCTCTGCATTTATGTTTTGCGGTCTCAGAAAGGGCTAGCGAGATACCATCTTGTTATATCATATTATGATTGTTTTGAGAAAGTGTTGTCATCCGAGATTTATTATTATGGCTTGCTAGTTGATTATGCTATTGATATGGGTAATCATGAGACCTGAGAATTATTGCAAATGTGGTTAGTTACAATCTTTGCTGAAAACTTGAATGCTAGCTTGACATATTTATAACACCAAGAGCAAACGGAGTTTGTAAAAGTTTTTCTTTATTTCTTTTAGTTTGTCAACTGAATTGCTTGAGGACAAGCAAGGGTTTAAGCTTGGGGGAGTTGATACATCTCCGTCGTATCTACTTTTCCAAACACTTTTGCCCTTGTTTTGGACTCTAACTTGTACGATTTGAATGGAACTAACCTGGACTGACACTGTTTTCAGCAGAATTGCCATGATGTTGTTTTATGTGCAGAAAAAAAAAGTTCTTGGAATGACCTGAAACTCCATGGAATATCTTACAATAAATAATAAAAAAAATCCTCGCCAAGGATGAAGACCAGGGGGCCCACACCCTTGCCACGAGGGTGGGGGGCGCCCCCCCTGGGGCGCGCCCCCTACCTCGTGGGCCCCCTGGAGACCTCCCATCTCCAACTCCAACTCTATATAATTGCTTTCGGGGAGAAAAAAATAGGAGAGAAGAAATCATCGCGTTTTACGATAGGAGCCGCCGCCAAGCCCTAAAACCTCTCGGGAGGGCTGATCCGGCATCCGTTCGGGGCTCTGGAGAGGGGGATTCGTCGCCGTCATCATCATCAACCATCCTCCATCACCAATTTCATGATGCTCACTGCCGTGTGAGTAATTCCATCATAGGCTTGCTGGACGGTGATGGGTTGGATGAGATTTATCATGTAATCGAGTTAGTTTTGTTAGGGTTTGATCCCTAGTATCCACTATGTTCTGAGATTGATGTTGCTATGACTTTGCTATGCTTAATGCTTGTCACTAGGGCCCGAGTGCCATGATTTCAGATCTGAACCTATTATGTTTTCATCAATATATGAGAGTTCTTGGTCCTATCTTGCAAGTCTATAGTCACCTATTATGTGTTATGATCCGTTAACCCCGAAGTGACAATAATCGGGATACTTACCGGTGATGACCGTAGTTTGAGGAGTTCATGTATACACTATGTGCTAATGCTTTGTTCCGGTTCTCTATTAAAAGGAGGCCATAATATCCCTTAGTTTCCATTAGGACCCCGCTGCCACGGGAGGGTAGGACAAAAGATGTCATGCAAGTTCTTTTCCACAAGCACGTATGACTATATTCGGAATACATGCCTACATTACATTGACGAATTGGAGCTAGTTCTATGTCACCCTATGTTATGACTGTTACATGATGAACCACATCCGGCATAATTATCCATCATTGATCCAATGCCTACGAGCTTTCCATATACTGGTTTACGCTTATTTACTTTCCCATTGCTATTGTTACAATCACTACAAAATACCAAAAACATTACTTTGGTTTCGTTACTCTTTTGTTACCGTTACCATCACTATCATATTACTTTGCTACTAAACACTTTGCTGCAGATACTAAGTTTCCAGGTGTGGTTGAATTGACAACTCAGCTGCTAATACTTGAGAATATTCTTTGTCTCCCCTTGTGTCGAATCAATAAATTTGGGTTGAATACTCTACCCTCGAAATCTGTTGCGATCCCCTATACTTGTGGGTTATCAAAACCCTAGAAGTCTAGGCTGTATGACTAAGGTATTGAGTATATCCTTTCCGTACTACACCCTCCGGTTTATATAGACGCCGGGGGATCTAGGGTTACATAGAGTCGGTTACATAAGGGGGAATCTCCATAGTTGTTCGCCAAGCTTGCCTTCCATGCCAAGGAGAGTCCCATCCGGACACGGGTACAGTCTTCGGTCTTCATATCCTCACAGCCCATCAGTCCGGCCCATAGATAACAGTCCATACGCCCAAGGACCACTTAGTCCAGGACTCCCTCAGTAGCCCCTGAACCTGGCTTCAATGAAAAGGTATCCGACGCGTAGTGCTATCTTCGGCATTGCAAGGCGGGTTCCTCCTTCCGAACTCCCGAATAGTCTCCAGACGAATTGATCGTGTCCGGACCTGTAACACACACCGCAAACAACCGCAGAGAGAATATAATAACACACAAGTCCAATCTGTTGACAACTTTAGTAATGCGTCATCACGCCTGTACGGTCATAATTTTGAACCGTTTTCGCCCCACGTTTCGAGACGCGGTTGTCATTGGCACGTCTTGTCAAAGCAGATATGGTGTCCCCTTATTACGGGATTCTCATCAATACGGGCATGGGCAACCCAACCGTGCCGTTTACAAAAACCTTGGGAGCAGGCGAATTTTAAGGCAAATGGGGGGGGGGCGTTCGATATTCACTGCCCTTATAAGGAGATAAGATTCCCCTTACTTCTCCCACGCTTTCTCCCTGCCTCTCCGCTCTTGAGCTCCAACGCCCAAGTCCTCATTCGTTCCCATTCAAACAAACACCCAACCATGTCCGGATCCGGAGCCGGCGGCAAGTGGATGGCCTGCTCTGTTAAGAGGAAAAATATAGAGGAGCTCCGAGAGGTCGGATACCTGGCCAAGGAGATCGTTTACCGACTTCCGACCAAGGGACAGATCGTCCCCACCCCCGAGCCTCATGAGAGAGTGGTGTTCCTTACGCATTTTGTCCGCGGGTTGGGATTCCCTCTCCACCCATTTGTTCGCGGACTGATGTTTTATTATGTTCTAGATTTCCATGATCTAGCCGCCAACTTTATCCTCAACATCTCGGCATTTATAGTTGTGTGCGAGGCCTTTCTCCGCATCCCACCTCATTTCATCCTATGGCCGAGGACCATCAATGTGAAGCCGAAGGTGGTGGGCGGTCAACAGGCAGAGTGCGGCGGAGCTATGTTGGTAGGATGCCCAACGTCACCTGGCTCGAAGGTTCTTTTGTGGAATCGGTGAAGGGATGGCAGTCGGGGTGGTTCTACATCACCGAGCCGCGCGACACCAACTGGACGGCGGCCCCCGAATTCCGATCCGGAGCTCCGATGCGGCTCACCTCCTGGCAAGAGAAGGTCCTAACCTGGGGTTCTCCGGGCGAGCTGACAGGGCTCCAGACATGTGTCCAGACCATGATATCCAACATGATCAAGCTTGTCAATGTGATCCAAGTTATGCTCACCCGCCGGATCCTCCCGTGCCAACGCCGGACTTGCTATTTGTGGGAATTCGATCCGGCCAAGCACCAGACACTGCTAGAGCTCTTCGGCACAACGCACGAGGATATCTGGAAAGTGCTTTTTAAGGCCGGCGAGACGCCACCGCCTACAACCGAGGATCATGGGCTTAGCTCAAAGTGCCAAGCTAATTCGGTAAGTTCTTTCACGCTCTCAAGGCATAATCTTTACTAGCGCGTTGTGAGAAAGAAGTCTAAGCTCTCCTATCAATTTTTTCCTTAGGCCTAGACCGACATAGCGAGGCGGATTGGCTGTCCAGCCCCGCTACCCGAAGACGAAGAGACCCCACTCTTGATGAAGATGTTGTTACCGGCGCCTTATGAAGTGCTAGAGAAGAAGACCAAGAAGGCGGCCAAGGGGACCAGGAGTGGCCTTCGGCGAAAGGATACTTCGGACTTGTCGTCCGAAGACGAGACTAACCCTTCGGTCGCTGAAGATGATGATGAGGAGGAGGAAGAAGACAACTCCCCCCCCCCTGAGGGGGGGGGGGGAAGAAAAGGGTGGCCTCCACGAACCTGGAGATGAAGGCACCCAAGAGGGGGAAGGGCTCTTTCGCGGATAACTCCGCGTGGGATGTCGATAGCAGTCCGGAACGAATGCCCCGGACCAAGCCTCGGGCCGCTTCGTGAGTACAAAAGACCTTATGTTCGTCCAAATGTATGGCCCTTCCCCTTTGCCATATTAATATGTTTAGTTTATACTATTGCAGTCCGGCCCGCGACAGTTCTCCGCAATCCTCGACAGAGGGATCCCTAGACTCGAAGGAGATGGCTAGCATGTCGCCGCCACCTGCTCACTCTGCCTCGCCCAAAGGAGATGACGAAGTGGTGTCCCAAAGGGCCTTTCCCGACCAAGGGGAGGCTACGGAGATCGTTAGGGCGGCGTCCAAGGATGACTCCACGACCGCCGGACACATGGGGGAAGAAACCCCCATGGGGACTAATGGTGGGGGCCGAGTTCCATTCGGCCCTTAGTTGGATATCATTCCGGAGACCTGCATGGCTCCGAAGTCCAATGAACGGCCTTCCCCGAAAGGAAGGGGTGTGCCTGTTCCGCTGGTGGCCTCTATCCAACCAGAGGCGTCGGATGATCTGCCGGAAGCACTGCAAGGTGCTTCCATTGTAGATGAACACCGTGTCCTCATGGGTACGGTGATAAAAAAGGTTCAGTCTGCCAAAAGCAGGCTGACCGAAGCCTGCACTAGCCTTTTAACAGGCTTTTAGGTAATAATAATTGTAGAAAGAATATCACAGCATAGACAGTAGCCCCTGATGCTTTGTTCGGTGTTCGGAAAGAAAGGCCGAACAGAGGATCAAAACAATTTTCGCAGGAGTCTAACATATGATGTCTATGTAAATAAGCAAGCGTCGCTGCTGGATGCTACCGCTCATACTGTGGAGGTCTCCGAACTAAAGCAGAGCCTGGAGCGGGTTGAGGAGGAGCTCAGCCTTGTGAAGAAGCAGCTGGAGGATAGCCAAGGTATGCAGTAACTGATAACCCACAAGTATAGGGGATCACAACAGTTTTTGAGGGTAGAGTATTCAACCCAAATTTATTGATTCGACAAAAGGGGAGCCAAAGAATATTCTCAAGTATTAGCAGCTGAGTTGTCAATTCAACCACACCTGGATAACTTAATATCTGCAGCAAGGTATTTAGTAGCAAAGTAATATGATAGTAGTGGTAACGGTGGCAAAAGGTAACGGTAGAAAAAGTAATATTTTTGGTGTTTTACAGTCATCGTAACAATAGCAACGGAAAAGTAAATAAGCGAAGAACAATATGTGAAAAGCTCGTAGGCATTGGATCGGTGATGGAGAATTATGCCGGATGTGGTTCATCATGTAACGGTCATAACATAGGGTGACACAGAACTAGCTCCAATTCATCAATGTAATGTAGGCATGTATTCTGAATATATTCATACGTGCTTATGGAAAAGAACTTGCATGACATCTTTTGTCCTACCCTCCCGTGGCAGTGGGGTCCTATTGGAAACTAAGGGATATTAAGGCCTCCTTTTAATAGAGTACTGGACCAAAGCATTAACACGTAGTGAATACATGAAATCCTCAAACTACGGTCATCACCAGGAGTGGTCCCGATTATTGTCACTTCGGGGTTGCCGGATCATAACACATAGTAGGTGGCTATGGACTTGCAAGATAGGATCAAGAACTCACATATATTCATGAAAACATAATAGGTTCAGATCTGAAATCATGGCACTCGGGCCCTAGTGACAAGCATTGAGCATAGCAAAGTCATAGCAACATCAATCTCAGAACATAGTGGATACTAGGGATCAAACCCTAACAAAACTAACTTGTTTACATGATAAATCTCATCCAACCCATCACCGTCCAACAAGCCTACGATGGAATTACTCACGCACGGCGGTGAGCATCATGAAATTGGTGATGGAGGATGGTTGATGATGACGACGGTGACGGATTCCCCTCTCCGGAGCCCCGAATGGACTCCATATCAGCCCTCCCGAGAGAGTTTAGGGCTTGGCGGCGGCTCCGTATCGTAAAAGGCGATGAATCCGTCTCTCTGATTTTTTTCTCCCCGAACACGAATATATGGAGTTGGAGTTGAGGTCGGTGGAGCTCCAGGGGTCCCACGAGGCAAGGGGGCGCGCCCAGGGGTGGCAGGCGCGCCCCCACCCTCGTGGCTAGGGTGTGGCCCCCTGGCCTTGATTCTTTCGCCAGCATTTTTTTATTATTTCCAAAAATAATCTCCGTGGAGTTTTAGGTCATTCCGAGAACTTTTTTTTCTACACATAAATAACACCATGGCAATTCTGCTGAAAACAGCGTCAGTCTGGGTTAGTTCCATTCAAATCATGCAAGTTAGAGTCCAAAACAAGGGCAAAAGTGTTTGGAAAAGTAGATACGACGAAGACGTATCAGTAACCTGTGCGTGTATGTTAGGAAGGATAAATACTTCGTGCTGACTAAAGTGTCATGGACTATGCTAGGGACCACGACCGAGGTGGTGGCCCTCAAGAAGGCATTAGCTGATGCCGAGGACAAAACGGCCAAGGAACACGCTGTACGCGAAAAGCACGAGGCCCGGGTCAGCGAGGTTCAGCAAGAGCTTCAGGATGCCGTCAAGAAGTTCGAGTCCCTGGAGCGTGATTCTAAGACACAGGCGTTCGAACTTGCGAAGGCCCGCCAGAGCGCACAAGAGGCTCGAGCCGAGGCCCAGAGCGCCCTTCAGGAACTCCAGGCGGCTAAGAAGATTGCGGCGGGTAAGGCTTTCATTATGCAAAACAAGTCTGTGAAGGAAACAGTCCTTTTACTTACCCGAATTTGGTGCTCTACATGGGCGTTTACGGATTTGCCGCGCAGCGTATCCGATGCTGCTGAATTCTATTGAGCTGAGGAAGGGAGTTCGACGGAGAAGCTGTTCTGGTCTCAATATCTTGGACCAGAACATCCAGTATCCTTCAGCGACCAGCTGAAACAGTTGGTCGAGCTACACACTGCGGCCGAGCTAGCCATGAGGGGCCTGATAGTCCAGCTATGGCCTGCCACGCCGGTACCCAGCAGCTACTTCGGGCTGTTGAAGCGACTTGTTAGTGCCTGCCCGCGGCTTGAGGTCGTAAAGTGGCCAGTCTGTATTGAGGGTGCCCGGATGGCCTTTGCTCGTTGCAAGATGTGGTGGGCGAAGATGGACGCTGTCGAGCTGACAAAGGGGCCGCCGAAGGGCAAGGAGCACCGTACACCGGAGCGCTATTTTGCAGATGTCCTAGAGGGGTCTCGTATTGTACCAATGCAATGCGGGCAGGACATTATTTTCGAATGAATACACTCGTATTTTGTCTTGTATGATGACAACAAATCCGCTTTGTGATATAATTTATGTTTTGATTGTGTCCTCCTGTGCGGCCGTGTTATTTGAAATCTGAGGGTTGGCTAGTCGTCGGCTTCTGCCCTCACGTAGGTAGTACAGAGGTGTTCGGGATGGTATCTAAACAATCTTGATCCAATTGTATGGTCCTTGAAGGAGTTTTTTAGCGCACGAACCAGGCAACCAGACTATACGGCTTGAACGCCCTCACTTAGCCATAGGAGTTTTATAATAAAACATAGGCGGAGCCCCTGGTATATGAACTAGAGTGCTGTCAGCGTCTGATCAGGAAGTACCATCCTTCGTGAAATGCGGAAAAACCTCCAACAATTTGAGACCTTCGAACAGCTGACCGGCTCTCGCCGCATCATGATGGTTAGTTTTCGGCTTTCTCTACTGAGGTGCTCATCCGGTTTAGACCAGGGCACAATCGCAGTAGTTCTCCCTTTACTACCCTAGCCGATGTAGCGGAACGCAGGATAACAAGCACAAGAGCTGGGCAACCCAACTATTGACCAAAGACATGATTTGGAGCCAAGGCATATAATGCTAAATTCGGGGTGCCGAACTATACTTACAAGAAGTGTTCAGACTTTTGTTGCCATAATGTGGGTGCTATAAAGCCCCTGGCTAACATCAAAACGTACCATAGTGTATGGGTGCTACCTGATGGGGTTATCCATAGGGAAACTGAAAAAATAAAGAAAAGAGAGAAAAGAAAACAGAAAAGGTGTAAAGGTAAAAAGCTGGGGTCCTACAGCTCCAGCTACAAACTGTTTTCATTGTAATGTAATTAGTATGTCAAGGCGCATTGATACAAGTAGTGCAATTAGAAACAGGCTATTTAATATGCCGAAACCAGGGAAGAGCTGCATGTGGGTCCTGGAAGACAGGTAGAGTTATCGTTAGCGGAATCACCTAAAATGTCCCCGTATGTCTGCGCTCCTGGCCATCTTGGTGTGTTTATCCTTCAAGAGGACCGATAACTAGACCACCCGATGGGGTCTGTGGGATTAAAACCTGAAATAAAACAAGCAAAAGTGAAAGTATGTGTGTATCCGATGTCGGTTGAGCCGTGCCGTGGATCACAAGCTAGCTATGCCTCTGTCGATGCCCATGGAATTTTGAGTGCATAGTTATGTATGCGCGGCACGCATGCCGCCGCTTGATCGGGACTGAGACGGAGGCCGGATTGCTAGTCGAGCTCCTGACGAGCCGAGCTCTCCTGCTGCAGAGTAGTCCGGACCCTCTTAACGGTGTCCGAGGGCTCGGCAGCCGAATGGAGGTTCTGCTTGAGAAGGCCGTTTTGTACTTCTGCTGCTAGGGCAGCTGTGTGCTCTTCTGTACGGAGAGAGCGTTCCGTATTGCCATTGACTGTTATGACGCCGCGTGGGCCGGGCATCTTGAGCTTGAGATAAGCATAGTGTGGCACTGCGTTGAATCGAGCAAATGCAGTTTGTCTGAGCAGTGCATAATAGCCGCTACGGAATGGGACGATATCGAAGACTAACTCCTCGCTTCGGAAGTTGTTCGGAGATCCGAAGACAACCTCTAATGTGATTGAGCCCGTACAACGGGCCTCTACGCCTGGAATGGCTCCTTTAAAGGTGGTTTTTGTAGGCTTGATCCTTGATGGGTTAATGCCCATTTTTTGCACTGTATCTTGATAGAGCAGATTGAGGCTGCTACCGCCGTCCATGAGGACACGAGTCAGGTGGAACCCATCAATTATTGGGTCTAAGACCAGTGCGGCTGAGCCTCCATGACGGATGCTGGTCAGGTGATCCCGACGATCAAAGGTGATCGGGCATGACGACCATGGATTGAATTTTGGGGCGACTGGCTCTATCGCGTAGACGTCCCTGAGCGCATGCTTGCGCTCCCCCTTGGGGATGTGGGTAGCATATATCATGTTCACTGTTTTGACCTAAGGGGGAAACTTCTTATGTCCCCCTGTGTTCAGTTGTCGTGGCTCTTCGTCATCGTCCTCGCTTTGCGATCCCTTTTCCCTGTTCTCGGTGTTTAATTTGCCGGCTTGCTTGAAAACCCAACACTCTTTATTTGTATGATTAGGAGGCTTGTCGGGGGTGCTGTGAATCTGGCACGGACGATCAAGTATGCGGTCCAAGCTGGATGGGCCCGAATTGTTCTTTTGGAATGGCTTCTTCTGCTGACCGGACTTAGAGCCACTAAATCCAGCGTTGACCGCCGTATCATCGGTGTTGTCACTGTTGTTTCGGTGGTTGTATCTATTGCGCCGAGAGTTGTCTTTGTTGCTTTTAACTTTAGGGGTGCCGGCGTCGCTTGCATTGTTTTTGCTACGGGCCAACCAACTATCCTCGCCCGCACAAAAGCGGGTCATGAGTGCTATGAGGGCTGCCATGGATTTTGGCTTTTCTTGGCCGAGGTGGCGAGCGAGCCATTCGTCGCGGATGCTATGCTTAAAAGCTGCTAGAGCTTCGGCGTCCGGACAGTCGACAATTTGGTTCTTTTTAGTTAAGAACCTTGCCCAGAATTTCCTGGCGGACTCTCCGGGCTGTTGAACTATATGGCTTAAGTCATTAGCGTCCGGAGGTCGAACATATGTACCTTGGAATTTATCGAGGAAAGCCTCTTCCAAGTCCTCCCATCTGCCAATGGAATTTTCAGGCAGACTGTTTAGCCAATGCCGAGCTGGCCCTTTGAGTTTTAGAGGGAGGTATTTTATGGCGTGGAGGTCATCTCCGCGGGCCATATGGATGTGGAGAATGAAGTCCTCGATCCATACCGCGGGGTCCGTGGTCTATGTTCACGGGCTTGAATCCTTCTGGGAATTCGTGATCTAGGACCTCATCAGTGAAGCAATGAGGATGTGCGGGGCCTCTGTATCGGGCCGTATCGTGGCACGGCTCTGATAGAGTCCGTCTGCGGTGTTCAGCCCGCCCATGACTGGGTTTGTCACGTCCGAATAGGTGGCCGTGGTCACGTGTCGAGGCGCGTCCTCGCGATCCATAGGTTGATCTTGTATGTCCTGCCTTATTATTCAGGTTCTGCCAGAGGTCATATGTGTGGCCGTGGGCTAATTTACCTCTGCCTGAGTGATGAGGCGGGACAGGCTGGTGTTCGGCATGAGTTGCCGTTTTGTCCCAACCACATGGTGGTCGATCGGCCATATTGTGCGATGGTGGTATGTACTCCGACGCCTCCTCGTCGAACTGAGGTAGCAATTTGCGCTTTGGGTAGCTTTTGGTTGGGCACTCGAGGCCATATTCTTTGGCTGATAGGACATTCGTCCATTTATTATTGAGCAGATCCTGATCAGCTTGAAGCTACTGCTGCTTCTTTTTCAGGCTCCTTGCCGTGGCTATTAGCTGGCGCTTGAAGCGCTCCTGCTCAAGAGGTTCCTCGGGCACGATGAAACCTTCGGTGCCGAGGCTCACCTCATCTTCGGAGAGCGGGACGTAATTATCGTCCTCCGAATCTTTGTGCGTGGCCTGTTTAACAGGGCTAACCTGCTCATCTTCCCATTCATCTTATTCGTTTGCTTTATCGATGGGGTCTTCGTTGTCTTCAGCACCTTCCGGAGTGTCATCTTCTCCTGTGCCGATGTTGTTGTCTTTACTGCGGCGTGACTTAGAGCGGCGCCGTTGACGACGGCACTTTGACTGTATTTTGGAAGGTTTATCCTCAACTGGGTCTTCCTTATCGTCGCCGCTGTGCTCCTTTGGTGCATCCACCATGTATATGGCATACAAGGAAGTGGCTGTCCAGCGTCCGGTGAACGGCGGGTTCTAGGCCTCCTCTTCTCCGGCATCGTCGTCCATACCGTCGATGTCCTCGGAGTCGTAATCAAGTTCGTCGGTCAAATCCTCGATCGTGGCTATAAAGTGGGTGGCGGGTGGGACGTAAAATTGTCCATCATCAGCCCCTAGTTCAAGCCGGATATAGTTCGGCTGTGGGTCCTCCGCCAAGGACAGGTTTTTTAATGAGTTTAGCACATCGCCCAAAGGCGAGTGCTGGAAGATGTCTACGTCACTGAATTTGAAGATCGATAAACGATCAAGCTCGGCGTTCGCGGGCTCGCGCGGTTCGGAACCTGCGGCCGGAGACGAGTACGGCGTTCTGGTGGCATAGGCCTCGTGTGAGACCAGGTCCATGTACGGCTCCAACGCCGTGGAATATGCGGTCTCTGAGGTGGGGTTAATCCTTCCGTCTCCGAATGGCGCGGCCTGCTCCGGCTCTAGGGCCAGAGCGGTTACAGGAGCGATCTCCTGGGTGCTGCCTGATGACAGATTTAGGTCATGATCATCGGGGTGACCGGGAGCGGCCACCATGGAATCAAATCCGGTGAAGATCAAGTTTCCACGGATGTCCGTGACGTAGTTCAAGCTCCCGAATCTGACCTGATGGCCAGAGGCGTAGCTTTCGATCTGCTCCAGATGGCCAAATGAGTTGGCCCGCAGTGCGAAGCCGCCGAACACGAAGATCTACCCGGGTAGGAAAGTTTCTCCGTAGACATCGTCATTATTGACGATTCAAGGGGCCATCGAACCTTTTAGCGACAGCACAGAGGAACTCTCAATGAAAGCACCAATGTCGGTGTCAAAACCGGCGGATCTCGGGTAGGGGGTCCCGAACTGTGCGTCTAAGGTTGATGGTAACAGGAGGCAGGGGACACGAAGTTTTACCCAGGTTCGGGCCCTCTTGATAGAGGTAATACCCTACGTCCTTCTTGATTGATATTAATGAATACGAGTATTACAAGAGTTGATCTATCACGTGATCATAATGGCTAAACCCTAGAAGTCTAGCCTGTATGACTAAGGTATTGAGTATATCCTTTCCGGACTACACCCTCCGGTTTATATAGACACCGGGGGGATCTAGGGTTACATAGAGTTGGTTACATAAGAGGGAATCTCCATAGTTGTTTGCCAAGCTTGCCTTCCACGCCAAGGAGAGTCCCATCCGGACACGGGTACAGTCTTCGGTCTTCATATCCTCACAGCCCATCAGTCCGGCCCATAGATAACAGGTCGGACGCCCGAGGACCCCTTAGTCCAGGACTCCCTCAACCGTGATTTCTTAGTCAGCAACGGTCCTCATCAATATGATTATACACTTTGTATTCCAAAAACACAATGAGGGCATGAACTGGAAGAACTTCTCTCTGAGCAGAGATGTTTGGCTGCTGCTAGTTGGTTTTCCTGCTGACCTCAGATTGTTTCATGAGCTATCTAATGGCACTTCTAATTTTGGTCAGTTAAAAGTCTGGGATAGAAACAAATCTAGTGATGTTGTAGTTGTTGTTAAGGTTAAGATTGATGCCCTCAAAGATGTTCCTGCTAGCATTTTGGTTTCTGGAGCTCATAGTTTCAGTGGACAGTCTTGGACCTGTCCTGTAGTGATTTTTCAAGACATTCCTTCTGGTGGTCCACCTCCTGATGAAGACCCAGTTCCAGAAGATGGCAACTCCCATCCAAGGCCACCAGAACAATTCCATCACCCAATCGAAACAATCTGTCTATGGTACCTCACTACAAAAAAAGACACATCCGTGACATTTTGAGCCGAACGAATTTTTTTCTGTCATACATATGACACTTCTATGACAATAATTGTGACAAAACCTGGTATCATCATAGATGTGGTGGGCTCCTACTTCTATGACAAAAAATCATGACAGAAAATAGGCTTTTCGTCCTGGGCGGGCCGGAGACGCAGGTGCATGACATTCTTTGGGCCGTCCATGATGGAAAAAACTGTGGTAGAAGCGAGGGGGAGGAAAATTTCGGGGAGTTCCCGGTTACGGTGGGAGGTTGGGGCCCAAGGATGCGCGTTTCTCTCGTACACGTACGCGCGTGTGTGTGAGGCGTTGGCTCTAACTGAACCCGGGCGAGGCGTTGGGCTCTAACTGAACCCAAGCGATTGCACTGTAGGCTACGCGTTACTGAACCCGAGCGATCGATCGATGGATGTTAACTGAACCCGATCGAGCGATTCCTTCGCTACTGCTGCTAACTGAAGCCGATCGATGCTGCCTCTGGGATGAACAGTGAGCGTTGCGGGGGGGGGGGGGGGGGTTGGATGAACAGTGAGCGGTGGCGTTGCCTCTGGATGAACAGGACCCCGTGGTGTGGTGGAGGGCTGGATGAACAGTAGACGGTGGAGGGGTGCTCGTGGAGGGGTGGTTGAACAGGACCCCGTGATGTGGAGGGCTGGATGAATAGTAGACGGTGGAGGGGTGCCCGTGGAGGGATGGTTGAATAGTAGCCGGTGGAGTAGCGCGCGGTGGAGTAGCACGCGGTGGAGTAGCGCGCGGTGGAGTTTGGATGAACAGGAGCCCGTGGAGACTGGAGGAGGTCGACGGTGGAGATGAACAGTATCCCGTGGAGTCCCGTTTTGCGGTACGCCACACCCCTCCCGATGAACAGGACCCCCGTTTCGACCGTAGCGCTCCAACACAAGTCCGTTTCGTCCGTTTTGCGGTACACCACAGCCCTCTCGATCAACAGGACCCCCGTTTCGACCGTAGGAGGTCTGTTTCCTCCATTTTGCGGTACGCCACACCCCTCCCGATGAACAGGATCCCATTTCGAACGTGGCCGGTCGAACACAAGGCCGTTTCCTTCGTTTTGCGGTATGCCAGGCCTTGTTTCCATCGCCTGTTCCGTCCAAGCCCTCCCGATGAACACGACCACGCATTCTGTTCCGACCCAGCCGGTTGGCTCCCACGCGTTCCGTTGCCTCCCGATGAACACGACGCATTGCGTTGCCTCCCCATGAACACAACGCATTCCATTGACTCCCCATGAACACGACGATGACGCTGTTTCTCCGTTCCGACCCAGCCATGTACACGAGCCCTCGCCGTACATATGCGCGAGTAGGCGTTCGAGACCCCGCCCGTATGTACACATACGTGGCCGTATTTTCTTTCTTGCACCCTGGACGCTGTACGTACGTGTACATGCTACGTGCGCGCCTCTACTACGACACGTACGCGCCTCTACTATGACACGTGTGCGTCTCTACATCCACCAGTATAGATGTACGTACACGTTCGCGACCAGAATGACAACGCTATGTACGCTTCAACCAGGTGGGTCCCGACTGTCAGGCACTTCCTTGCGTGCGAAGATGTAGCTGGTGGGTCCCAGCAGTCAGGGGGGCGGATCATTTTTTTGCCCGGACGCACTTCCTTGCGTGCGAAGATGTAGCTGGTGGGTCCTAGCAGTCAGGGCAAACATTTTTTTCGCGAAATACAGTGGCCCGTCCGGTGGGTCCCCGTTGTCAGGTGGAGGAATCATTATTTTGTGCATAATAAGGAGGCACTTCCTTGCTGCGGCTGTGGACCCAGCTGCCAGCCTCTCCACGTACAGTCCACGTCCGATGGAAGTTGTTCCTTAACCACGTTGACCACGCCGCGTTGAGAGCACCACGGCGGTGGACGACGGTGAGGACTAGGAAGGGGACGACTCGGAGCCGGGGAAGACGCAGCAGTGGATGCCCACGTGAAGAGGAGTACGAGAGTTCACTGGTTCGGCTGCGGTGTGAGACTGCTGTCGCCGCAGAATAACAGGGGGTGTGGGTGAGTAGAGGGATGGCCTAGCCAGCGGTGGGAGTAGTAGGGGGCGGTGAGGCCTCCGCGGCATCACAGCCGGCCACGGGAGGCAGGAGCACGCGGCACGACCGGCGCTGGTTTGGGCGGCTGGAGCAAGAAGACCCGAGGTTGAAGAAGCACTACGGCCGTTGGATGAACATCATACGGTAACAGGAGCTAGAATCGTTCATATTGACTAAGTTGACAAAGCCCTCCGCCCCGTCAACTTGGTAGGCCCACAAGTCAGCCTCCCACTATGCTGGGTTCCAGTTGGCGGGGGGAATATTCATTTTTTTGTGCGTAATAAGGAGGCACTTCCTTGCATGCGAAGATAGCTGGTGGGTCCGACATGTCAGCGGGGGGCACGTTATTTTCGTGAAATACAGAGGCCCTTCTGGTGGGCCCCAGATGTCAGGTGGAGGAATCATTATTTTGCACGTAGTAAGGAGGCATTTCCTTGTGTGCGGCCGTGGACCCAGCTGTCAGCCTCTCCACGCACAGTCTACTTCCGATGGTGTCGTTCGTTGACCACGTTGACCACGCCACGCCGAGCGCATCCAAGGTGGTGGACGACGGCGAGGCCCCGGACAGCAATGAGCCGGAGATGGGAAGATGTGGGAGTAGAGTCGCAGACGGAGAGGTGTACGAGGGTTAACTGGTTCTAGTGCGGTGTGGTTCGGCAGTCGGTGGAGAAGAATAGGAGGTGTGGAGGGGTGGAGGGATGGCCTGTCCAACGGTGGAGTAGCGCTTCATAGCAAAGCGTGCTAAGCAGAGCTGCTAGCAGCAGGAGGCGAGAGGTGATCCCGGCGGCGCTGGAGGAAGAAGACGAGAGATTGAAGAAGGATGCCGGTCGTTGGATGTAAATCCAATGGCTAACATGTCAGAATCATTTGTTGACTAAATTGACAACGACTTGCGTTGGCTTCGACCTATTGGCCCACATTTCAGCGTCCAAAAATGTGACACGTATTCAACCCATTTTTTCAGAATTTACAGTCTTTTTTTTGCGCGGTAGAATTTACAGCCAATTTGATCTTTTTTTGAATTACAACCATTAGCTGGGCTGGGTGAACAAATAATGTAGCGTCCATGCGGCCCATTTATTTTATTTCCTAAAAAATTACAGACCATTTGTACTTTCTCGAAATACACGATTTTGCTGGGCTAATTCTAATTATAATGTTGGGTTGGGCCAGCAATGTTATCAAAAAATAAAAAGGGGCTGAGCATTTTTTATAAATATATTTAAATAATAAGTGATATTATTACATTCGTCCTTAAATCTTACCAAGCTTTTGTACACAATCACTAGGATTTTTGTGCCAAAACAATCCAGGATTTTATTTGTTAAGAAATTATTTTTATAAGTTAATAAGATGTGGGTATTGTTTTCTTACCTATGTAAGTATCTGTTAAATATATGATGATAATAAAAATAATATATAATAACATATAAAATATTTTTTTTAGAAAAACAGGGAGCATCTCCCCGGTTCCATTGCTGAGAACGAAACCACAACATATTCTGATACAGTAGCTCAAAGAGCAGTTCGAAAGCAAAGGTAGAAAAGCTACAAACTAGAGGGGGTGGATGAACAAGTTCTCTGAATAACACAAATCACCCGAGCGGTGCCAAAGGCAGAGCGGATAGAGCACTCAAATGACACAAGGAGGGTCCAACTAAGCCTTCATAGTCTTCAGCCGAGGGGCCGTGTCAGCCTGCGGCGACCAGTAAGCAAGCGGAGACACCGGGCTAGAAGGCATAGCATGGTGGATGTCCCTCTTTTTCAGCGCCAGGTGCCCATCATCTTCATCAGAGATCTTGAGACGAGCCCACGGGTCCAGCCCTAGAGCAGGTCGAGCCTTGTTCAGCCACAAGTGATTGCCAACGGTTTCTGGAGGGATCTTGTTAGGGTTTCCACGAAGCTCATCAACTTGTCCTTGTCCGATCCGGAGGAGAGAATCGCCCAGTTCCTCATCATGTTCTTGATCAACCTCAAGACTCGTGAAATGGAAATCCAGGAGGTGTTACTGAAAATCATAGCATTTCTATATTTTCAGAGGCACCAAAGGACAGCTGAGCTAACAGTATTTAAAACTGAGCACTTTTTGGTAGCAATCCAGAATCTGGCGACATATTCGAAGGATGAGCCAATCTGACTAGAGAAATATTCCTCAATGTGGGCCCAGAGATTTTTAGCAACTATACATTCAAAAAATAGGTGAGAACAAGACTCTTGTTCCAAGCAGTAAACACAATCAAGGGGTTTGATGATGTGTCTCTTCCTAAGGTTATCCCTAGTCATCAATTTGTTTTTGGAGAGAAGCCAGAGAAATACATGAATTTTAGGGGGAACTCTCAATTTCCAGATAACAGGGATAAACACGGGCTGGACCCCTCTAAAGTTGATAACATGATAGAGGGAGCTAGAGGAATACTTCCCCTTATTGTCCAGCTGCCAAATCAGGGCATCCGACTCGGCAGTAAAGGTAATGCTTTTGGCAATTTCCTCCAACTGGAACTATTGTTCCATGAGACTATCACTAAAGTTCCTTCTAAAAAAGAGTTTTAGGCATTGACCGTCCCAAACTTCATTGACACTTTTGTTAAGATCATTACAGACAGAGTAAATAGGCCAAAATTGGACTGCTAGGGGGGATGTGCCAAACCAAGTATCTTCCCAGAATCTGGTTCTGCTCCCATCCCCTATGTTCCATATGTAGCCAAATTTCACAGCATGCATAATAGATTTTAATCCTTTCCAGAATCTAGAGGTCTTAGGGTTGGAGGAAGGGACAAAAATATTAGGTTTATTTCCTAGGTATTTATGGGCAATAAGAAGCTTCTAGGGTTTCAGGTCTTCCTCATAGAATCTTTTAATCCAAGACCCTAGAAGACAGATGTTAATTTCTTGGAGGTTAGGTATGCCTAGGCCTCCAAAATCTTTTTTCATAGAGACTAGGGCCCAATTAGCAAGGTGTAGCTTCCTATTTCCCTCAAGCAATGAGACATCTGAGAATTGATGAGGTTCACTGCCCATTTAGGGAACTTGAAGAAGGAGAGGAGATACACTGGAATGCTAGCCAAACAAGCTTGTATGAGGATCAATCTACCTCTGTAAGAGAGAAGTTTGCCCCTCCACCCAGCAATCCTTTTAATGATTTTATCCAGAAGGGGTTGGATATCCTCTCTCCTCAGTTTATCATAGTGGAGAGGGATACCTAGGTACTTAATGGGGAAGTTACCTTTATTACAGACTAGAATAGAGAGGAAGTCAGCTAACTCCCGATCATCCATGTTGATAGGGATGAGTTCACTTTTAGAGTAGTTGATTCTCATGCCTGAGACTTGTTCAAAACAGGTTAGAACAATTTTCAGATTACTAGCATGTGTGGAGTCATTGTCTAAGAAAAGGATGGTATCATCTGCATATTGAAGGCAGATGATGCCACCAGGGCAGACCTCAGGACAGAGCCCTGCAATCAGACTATGATCAACAACTTTGCTCAGCATTTTAGTAAGAATGTCCACTACTAAATTAAACAAAAGCGGGGAGATGGGGTCACCTTGCCTAAGGCCTTTACCAGCAAGGAAAAAATCACTTTCACAGTTATTTAACTTGACCCCAACAGACCCCCATGAGTAAGTTGCTGGATCCAACTAGTCCATTTACCCCCAAAACCTCTAAGCTCCAGGAGTTTCATAAGGAAATCAAGGTCAACTTTATCGAAGGCAGTCTAAACTAAAACTACCATCTAGAGAAAAATTCTCACAAACAGAGCCTTCAGATCTGTTTTGGTGAGGGTAAATAAAGGAAGAGCATTCAATGCCATCATTAAGAGAAGTAATATCTACACCAATCTTAGCAGCAATGGCATTGAAGGAAGGATCATTAAAGTTGGAGAATGAAGTGTGTTTCATACCCTGGGGTTTTAGCTATTGAGCCTTTTCAATAATGGTTCTCTTGTCACCAGCTACCCTGACACTGGTTCTGGTGGCTTGAACAGGACCCCATTTGGGAAGGTGCTTCTCCTTAGGAAGGGCAGGGAAGTCAGAGTTGTATTTTGAGTCCAAATTGTCTGGGAGTTCAGTTGTTTCAACAAGTGCCTCTTGATCCTCTTGTAGATCTACATAACCTTCTAATTCCATCAGATCATCATCTTTCAGGAGCTCCATTTCCCTGAGGAGGTTGAATCCATCAGTTTCATCAAGCACATAATTCAAGATCTTTTCCTGGATGCTGAGTTGAGGAGTGTATGGAGAATCAGGGAGCTGTGTCTTGAGGACTGAAGTGGGTGTAGTTTCTCCAAGCATCTGATTGTGGCCAAAAGACTATCCTCTCATGTTAGGGCCCCCAAAAGTGGCAGAAGGCCCTTTATCTGATTCAAATCTAGAGCTCCTGTTGGATTCAGCATCTTCAGTAAGATTGGTACCAGTTTCAGCTGCAGAGACATATGTACCAGCAGAGAGGTCGGTGGAGGTGCCAGTTTCAGTGGGGGTTAAGGACTCCACCTCAATGAGTAGCCTGTAGATTTTGTTCCCAACTCCAAAAAGCCTTTCAGCAGGGATTTTGGAGGGATCTTTACATAAGATTTTGACCCTAACAATTTCATAGAATGACTTGAAATTATGCTGTCAATCCACATCCAGTAAGACCCCCAGAGTGGAAGTGATTTGATCCAGCATAGTCCAGTCACACCACTTGGGGGTTCAATTTCCTGATCTTCATCCAAGTTTCCTGGAGGTCCTCTTCAGCCTCAATCCTGCCTTTCCAGACTTCAACATTGACTACAACATTGTCTTTTCTAAGACCAAAATAGGGGTATCCAACAACTTGAACTACATCTATTTCAGGAGGGAATTTGACCAAGAATGTCCACTCATCTAGGGCATTGATTGGCCAGGGCCAGTTAGTTTTGTAAATGTCTGCAAACTCAGTGGCAAGTTCCTTCTTGGTCACTTCACCAGCTTCTACCAGAACAATCCCCACATTCTTCAGGGAGCCATGATACTGAGCATTTTCATCAGGTGGGTCTATGTGGTAGAACCCTAATCCTGGAGCAGCACTTCCAACATATCTAGTAGAACTGTGGGTTTTCCTTCTAACAGGGCAATTCTCAACTTTATGGGTAACCATTTTGCAGATAAAACAACTCTTGGGCTTGACATATTTATCCAAATGATGCCCTGGTTCCCCACAGTTGTAGTAGATCACCTCAGAGTATGCCATAAGGCCTGAAGCAGGGGCAGGAGCAGTTTTCTGGATGTCCTGTCTCTTCTTTTGCTGATTCTTGCCTTGAGATTTCCCACTGATCTGGGAGTCAGAACCACCAACAGATTGATCTTGGGGAATTACAGGAGCCTGCCCAGATTGTGCCCCCATTTGGGGCGGAGGTGGGCCATACCACTGCCCAATCGGCGCTCCCCCCATTGTGATAGGGGAAATTCATCGGAGTTCCTAGTTCCTTCTCATCCTCTAGCCAGATGTTGTCTCTCAGGAAGCAGAAATAACCACCAGATAGCTCAATTGAAGCAGATTGCAAGCCTAATTTCAATATTCTGCAGGTTTGGGGGAGAGGTAAGGTTGGGGATTCACCTGCTCTGGCTCCGATGGCGTGCTAGTGGGCATGAGTCCAGTCAAGCATTCCCATCTCGCAGCACGGCGTGGATCTCCTGAATTCACTTCTCCTTTCGCCCATCGAACGAACGCAATCGGCGGCTCCCTAGGGTGGGGCATCCTGTGCTTCTCCGAGAAATCTCCTTCGAAGTAGATCCGCAGGGCTAGATTCAGCAGCTCCCAATCCACATGATCCTTGCACATCCGAGCATACCCGCGCGAGTGAGAGAACGGATTCGGTCCCTCCTCGGCTTCCTCCCTTGCAGCTTCCTCCTATGCTTCCCTCCATTCACGCGTGCACTGGGTCTAGGAGAGAGCGTCGTTGTGGATCCGCATCACCCGCTCCCTCCATCTCCTCCCTCGAGTCTCCCACAGCACCGCTGGCGCGACGGAGTTGAGCGGCTGGAGCATCCGCGGGAAGGCTTTGTAGACATGTGGGAGATGCATCTTGTACATATGCCTGTCTTCCAGCCATTCCCCCGTGGATATGGTCGGTGACTCCATGGGGCGCGCGAGCGGACTTGCTGAGGGGGGCAGGCGCGCCCGGAGTCAGGAGGCGGGTGGTGGTGGCGAGATCTATGGCGGCGGCAAGGGTGGAGGTAGTGGTGGGGGCGGCGGCGAGGGTGGAGGTGGTGGCGGGGGCGAAGGGGATCGCGAGAGCGGTCATCTATTTGCCAATTATGTGAACTAAACAGTCAACATATAAAATAATTTAAATATATATAATATAGTTAGAAGGGAAACATAAGTTGGACCTGGCGTTCCTATTCTTATATAGAAAAATAGAACAGACCTCTGCGTTTTCTTCAAAAAAATACATAAATTGGGCTGCCAAAAATAAAACCTCGGATGGGAGGTCCATAGGCCGGTCGATACATGACGGCCCTAAGAAAATACAAACAGGCCTATGGACCTCCCATCCGAGGTCGTGGGCGGCGCATGTTAAAAATGAAAGCCTAGACGGGGCAGCCCAAAACCATGTCCAACACTTGCCAAAACTTCGTCCCTCGTTTTCTTTGTGTTTCGCACACTCGACATTGTGTGGGCATTTTGACTGTGCATCATATGAAGATGTGCTATGCATGAATGTTGATCAACATGATGTTAACTGGCTGTAGTTCCATTTTCGACCATGAATAAAACTTCCAACATGATGTTAACCCTGTTTGAAAAGGCCGTGTTAATATAAATGCTCTGCCTCTGAAAGTTGCAGTTTCTTATTTGAAACTGAACTTGCAGTTTCTTATCTGAAACTGAAACTTGCAGTTTCTTCTCTGAGAATCACATTGTTTGCACTTTTATACTCCTATGAAACTACATTTTTTTAAGTGCTAAAAATAGATATCTAGAATTCATAAAATACTTTATATGCTCAATACTGAAAATCTGAAATTCAAAAGACATTCATATCTGAAAGTACTCTCAAAATACACAACACAAAACACAATTCAGAACCTGCAAATACTGACAACCCTAAGCTCCTCCTGACAATTCACAACCTGCCTGACTATTGGGCTGGGGGGGACAGCCCCCTCCTATTCCTCGGCGGCAGACAGCCGCCCCGTGAGACGATGTGAACGGCGAGGGAGACGATGGCGGGGAAGCGTCGTCGGGCCAAGTGCTTTTCTCCTCTTGTAGTTGGGTTCGGTCGACGAAAACTCCACCGGCTCGCTCTGGCAGGACACCCTCACAAACGGCACCCTGTAGATGCTCGATCCTTCAATCTCTGGTGGATGCTCCATCTGGGATCGATACCCCCACCACCGCTCCCTCACGATCGGATTCGGTGAATCTGTTTGCTCCATGGCCCAGAGGAGCAACTCTATGTACTTCGGCGCGACTCCCTCCGGGAGTATCGCCGCCTTTTCGCTCTATTGCAGATATTTGGCCATGGATGCCGCCGTCGCCGCTAGTTGGTCCTTGTTGTCAAACCAAGACCGTATCTCCAACATCCTAGCTAGCTTCACAGGGTCGCCGTCTACGATCCTCACATATCGGTTGTACTCCTCCATCGATCTACTTCTCCACAGCACCTTCACTCGCCGACGGTTGTTTTTGAATGGAAGAGGAGAGGAGCAGCGCTGGTTTTGGATTATAACGGGAGAGGAGCGACGCTGGTTTTGGACTGGAACAGGAGAGGAGGGGCGGTGGTTTTGAAATGGAAGAGGAGAGGAGTGGCTCCGCATTTAGATTGGAACAGGGGAGGAGCCGCGGTGGTTTAAGAGGAGAAGAGAGGAAGAGCGGCGCTGGTCTTGGAAGTATTTTTTTTGTTGTTTTGCGTATTTTGGGTCAAAGTTTGACCACGTACTGTATTTGACAAGCAAAATGTGAATGCATGTCACCAAAAATTGTATCGTTTGGTTCGTATCTGAATGTACTTTCAAATTATATTATTTTTGCAATGTATAACATATATTTTATGTGCGAAAATCATGGTCAATTATGACCCAGAATAAAAGGGAGACTAGTTAATGTGGAGTCGCTTTCTTAATTGAAGGGTAAATTGATTTTGATTTTGATCCAGTCACAGCGCGCCGGCCCTCTCGTCCAATCCTAAATCGCTGCCGCACGCTCCTCTCCCTCTTCTCCATTGCAAAACCACCTCCTCTCCTCTCCATCATCTCCATTCCAAAACCACCTTCTCGCCTCTCCCTCTTCCGATCTTCTCCATTGCAAAACTGCCTCCTCTCCTCTCCATCATCTCCATTCCAAAACCACCGTCTCGCCTCTCCCTCTTCTCTATTGCAAGACCACCGTCTCTCCTCTGTTTTCTAGACGCTTTGCTCCATGGCGCAGGCGCAATCCATGGATACAAAATTAGTATACTGTATACTATTTAAAAGTTGAGGGCGGGGCTTTTCCTGCGCGGTAGGCGGTGGGGCAGTTTCACCTAGTCGGTTCGACCGAGACGCGAGAAGACGAGGGAGTAGGCTGCTGCATACATAGGGCTGTGTGATTTGACAGCGAGTTACTGCTGGATAGGCGGGGCCCCGTGATTTGACTTGCCATCATCATTTTAACTGCGGTGCTACGACCGGCGTGAGTCTCCCGATTCCTGACCACCTCCGTACAGGTGCTTCTCCCAATGCTCCACCATGTAGTAGAGGCTGGCTCTTGCATGAGAGCCCACTTCTCCACTTTTTCCTTGCCTCTCTTTCCTCCACATATGCAAAAATGCCATGTAAAGCACACTATTGTACTTACTTTTACTTGCTCCTATAGGTGCTTAAGCTTGCCGCATAGGCATAAAGTCTGATGTGGCAAGTTAATCAAGAAGAGAGAGACTAGTTTGGTTACCCAAGGAAGAAACGGTGCTAAGTGCGTGTACCTAGGTGAAAAGACAATTTTGAGTCTATAGCTAATTAAATGAAGCAAACTTAGCAACAACATTTCATTGGAAGAGGTCACTCCTTGGCAAATGCAATAAATACTAGTACTCCCTGTGTCCCATAATATAAGAATGTTTTTGGCACTACACTAGTGTCAAAAACATTCTTATATTATGAGATGGAGGGAGTACGAAGAAAGAGATAGAGAGGAGTAAAAAAATACACTTATAGCCAACCTTGTTGTAGTATGAGTGACTAAGTGATGACTATGTATGACATGCCAACATCAGATAGCCTAACGCACCGTGTTAAATCTCCAAGGGCGCGACCGCGTGAGCGATGCGACGGTCGTGGTAGGCGCGACCATGATACGGTCTGCTGACAACCCTTGGATCTAAGATCAAACGATCGCATGC